>NW_008617240.1:0-75209 GCF_000691845.1 Merops nubicus | reverse complement strand
AATTCCTTCTGAACCTATTTCTCTTTCTTGTCAGCAATTGTACAGTTAGCTTTAAGAAAGCACTGTAGCCAGGAGACCTAGACATCATTTATAGGGGAAAAAAAAAAAAAAAAAAAAGAAGAAAAAAAATCCAGATTCTCCATAAAAAGATAAAAAGAGTGTAAATCTTCTGATTGTGTAGACTATGTTAAAAATTTCAGATGTCTATTCATACTAATCCCATAGCTAATTCATTGAAAACATGTTGTAGTTGACTTTGTACTGAACATTTTCTGGACAGTTGGTGACCTTATATTTTGCCTGGTGACTGAAAGCACATTTATCCTCTGAATATAGACTAGCAAGTGTATTACAATGTGCACAGTCTATATTTATACTTCTCACTACAGCATACTGCTTATAGCTGCATAACTGAAGCATACAAACATAATTGTCTTCACACAATAATGCACACTATTGCTGGAGCTTTACATTTGTGGCCAAGACAGAATAAAAAAAAAAAAGAAACAAAACCAACCAATATTTAAAATGGTATTTAGCATTCTGTCCCTGATAAGGCTCTCTGTTTTGAATGTTTAATAATATGGGCTATAGAAATGTCAAAATTTTTTCTTGCCAGCTTGTTACCTCAAAAATGCTTCTGTGGCAACTTTAGGCACATTCTTAGAGAAAAAGAATGCAATATAACCAACCAGCTAGCAGCATACAATTAACATGACTCATCCCATTTAAACTGGGAAATCAGTGAGGGTTTTTTTCCCAGTAAAGGCTTTTTCTGGCTTTTACTCATGATACCTCTTGTGTCTCAGCTAGATTCTTAGGGTATTGTGTAACTAAGACAGACACTACTCATGGGCAGATGTAAAAATGCCTCATGAAATTAAGAAAATTACTTCTATAATTTTTCTTACATTACCATCAAGAAAATCAAAGAAATAAGGAAGATCTATATCCAGACCACATTTTCAAAAATGCATAGAAAGCAGAGTACAGACAGTCCTGACTGTAATGATAAAGACTCAGCTCACAAACTGAGACATCTCCAAACTGCAAAATCTTTCTTCATAATTAGTAGACATACTAAAGCACTTCTGCAGGACAGCTCTTCCCTTGGCACAGGTACTTAGTTCTTGTCACCAACTATAAGCAAGGTTCTAGTGTAATTAGCTTAGATCAAAATTAGCTACAATTTTTACAGATATATTATTTACATGTAACAGACAGACATAAAAGAAAGTGACGCTGCATAAAGCACCCACATATTTTGATGCCTGAGCATAACCATACATTTTGTTAGCATTAAAATCAGATAGCCAGAGCTGTACATTTAAAATGCAAGCCCTTTCCTTCATTAATTCTAACTTCTCTGAGCACTTTAAATATAAACTTTACATTCCTTAAATATTTTAGAACACTGTGCCGCAAAATTCTAAACTCATGTTATATTATTCTCACAGAACTCTATGAATTTATTATCATTTGGTCTACAGCATAATTTGAAAATATACCTGTTTAGCCATACATCATCCTTCTATATCATCCTCTTTCCCGAGTAGTTGTTTAGACTGTGTTGCAGAATATACCATAAAGCCAAGGATGTAAAAAAAAAATCCATTTCAACTCCATGACTCTCCCAGAACTATCTTAATTGTTGGCTAAATAGGTCTCAAAGACTAGGCCAGTACTACATTTGGCTATTTTTAAATTCCTCAATCTGAATGACTGGATGTCCATTAACAAAAGGATGTTGAGAAGAGTCTTCAGCATGACTAATGTGGAAGGTTTAACCTTATAGCCCAAGATCTGTCACCAGCTGCCTTACCTATTGTACTATTTCATCTGTTCTAATCCATAGAGTTACAGAGGATTTCCCTCACCTCCCTCAATAACTAAACTGAATCAAGTAACAAGCAAATGAATTTACTCGCTTCAGTCCTTCAGTTAATCAGTCTTTCTAAGAAGAAAATGGCTTTATCTCCACAACCATTATATCTTTTGATGCTAGTGAACACAGTTTCTTTCAACCCTAGACTGCTGAGATGTAAGGATATACATGACACGCCTCTGACTCCCTTCACAGCCCATGGAAGAAAAAAGTGGCATTTGGTTTGCTTCACCTCTCAGGCACCTATTTCAGAATGCACTTACCTCCTCAAAGTGCCTGTTCCTTAAATAAAACAAGTGCATTTACTTTAGGTGGACACAGCCTAAATTAGATAAAATTCATAGAATCATAGAGTTGTTTTGGATGAAAGAGACCTTTAAGATCTTCAAGTCCAACCATTAACCCAGGACTGCCAGGTCACCACTAAACCACTTCCCTCAGCACCACATCTACATGTCTTTTAAATACCTCCATGGACGGTAACTCCATCAGTTTCCGGAGCAGCCTCTTCCAGTGCTTTACAACCCTTTCAGTAAAGAAAATTTCCTAATATCTAACCTAAACCTCCCCTGATGCAAGTTGAGGCCATTTCCTTTTGTCCTATTGCTAGAGTAGTCATATCCTGGGTGCAATGATGAGTTTCTAGAATCTTTCTGGCTAAAAAAGTATTTTCTTGACAAGACAGTAAGACAATTTTACCATTAACTTCACAAACAAAACCTGTTTCCTTTACCAGATGAGAATGCATGAAAAATAAATGGCTATATCACTTGATTCTGCCCTCAGAACATCCAAATCCTCTCAATTTCTTACAAGATATACAACACAGGATACGCAACGTGAACGTTTTTTTTTTTTTTTTTTTTCAATAAAACAAACTAATCATGCTGCAGACTAGAAATAGATTTAATTGACATAACATTACCTTTGATTTAAACTATTCCGCACTGCATACAAATCTCATTTCCATTTGTAACAGAATGAATTACATCCACATGAAAACCAGGATAATATCCCAAAATAGTTTCAAAATTTGTGTGAAGAGAAAGATAACCAGGTCTATAACTCAGTTTCATATATTTCAATGACAAAAACAATAAAAGCAAATAATTAGGCTTTGCAAAACAGATTGTTTATACATTCACGTCTCTGATCTTTGCCCACAACTGTGAACATTTAAGTTTCAGAGAAAAGGTTGATCTTCAGTTGCAACAAACACTACAATGTAACCAGGCTTATATAGATTACTCATTCAATTCTGTTACACTGAGAAGGAGAGTTATGAAAATACCTATAGGCAAACCTTGGAATATCATGTGTTCTGTACTAACTGGAGGTGCAACACCTCACACAGTTAAACTCTCCAATTTTACATAAGGGTGAAGCACCACACACTCTCTGACGTCTGGGACTTGACTACTCCAAAGTCAGTTTGTACTGCTGCTGCTTGTACTGCCACAATATTCAAGCTGAAATTCTCAATTTGCAGAAGTCTGTATCCACTTGAGATGTAATTTTCAAGAAGATAGTGACAGAAATGTCATTACCCCACCTGTCCCTGACGGAATTAATTAGAGGTTTTAAACTCACACCAGTGGATATCCAATTACATGGGTTAAAAAAAGTCAAGAATCAATTTTCCTGAAGTGATCAGGCTGGCTGAGAGCAAACAAGCTTTTTGCCACCTTTGTAGCCCTGAGGACAGAGACAGTAATTTGTAGATCACATTCATTAGCCAAAGTAACATCACGGATTGCTGAGATCCTACATAACTGCCCAGCCAAAGGCCAACCTGAACAAGTAAGAGATCACACACCAGACTTAGCAAGAGACAGTTTGGTGCAGAATATGACTTGAGGGAGACTATAGGAATCTTATTTTGTCTTCCTCAATCACAGGTGCTATATAAATGCCCAATGTGCAGAGTACTGGTACTGCTCACATGTAAGAGAGAGAGAGATTGCTATAGATACTAAGTTGCAAACTG
Source organism: Merops nubicus (assembly GCF_000691845.1). Classification (NCBI taxonomy): domain Eukaryota; kingdom Metazoa; phylum Chordata; class Aves; order Coraciiformes; family Meropidae; genus Merops; species Merops nubicus. The sequence goes on along the minus strand of NW_008617240.1, from coordinate 71,337 downwards.
GTGTGCACCACTTCCAAATTTGTCACATTTGTGTGTTCAGATCGATGTATTTTTCTAGATACACTTATCTGGCACACTAATGCTTCAAATTGAGCTGTACAAGAGAAAAAGAAATGAGTTTCTTCGTTTCAAACATTCATATGGACAAGTAGGTTTTACAGGTACCTTAAATTTATTGTAAAGTTTTTGCACATAAGATTTCCCATTCTTGGTTCAAACACAAATATATTTAGAACTAAACCTGAAACAAGTAAAAGCCTCATTACTTGATAACTCACATAGCTGGAAGATAAAATTTCTCTTTGCAGTACATTCCAGTATCTGGCAACTTTAGTACACTGATTATGAGGGACACAACTGACAGTATGCTGAATATTTGCAAATTGGTGTGAGCAAGTTTCATTTTAAAAACCTTAAAAAGTTGTTCTTGCTTGGCTCTTTGTCTTACACACTATGCCTATCAAGTATCAAGTGCTACAGACCAGAGGAAAGATTCCAGTTATGACACCTAATTCAAGAAACTGGATATGCTCTCCTAGATAAAATTTAGGTCTTTATGGTATATGAAAAAAAAAAAAAACAAAACACATGCCCTGAAATATTTTTTTGTAGTATGAATTATATGGTATTATAGAAAATGTTGTGCAGTGAATCCCAAAAATTTTCAGGTCAGTTCCTGCACTTCAGATTCATAACACTTTCTGGTATCTCCTACTAAAGGAGTATCTCCTAAACTTACACTCCATTCACTCTTCTATCTACTCCAAAAGCTACCTGGCTAGTGAAGAGTTTTGACAGAGTTTTATGCAAACAGAATAAAATAAATTACTGGTTGTGTATTGAGTATAGGAAAGAGAAATACTTTTTACATGGATTCAGTCTGAAAAGCATTGTAGCACTATGTTCCAAGATTATGCTCTCTATTCCATGTGCAAGTCTGGAAATGGTGGACACATTGAAAAGGCCAGTGCTGGACTGATCAGTATTGAATAATACACATTTTCTGTAAAACACATTGATTATCTCCTTATAGTTTCTTTTTCTTCTAGTAATTCTTTGAAGTTAGAGAGTCCTATAGCAACCACCATGACCATCTTCGCAAGGTTATATTCTCCATCCCATAACCCAAGTATCAGCACAAAGTTGAAAAATAGCCACCACTTCACAATGCAAGGAAATTAAATATTAGTCACATACAACCCAGGAAAACTTTGGGGCAGCAGCCAGTATAATGATAAACTTCTAAAGCACGAGGCTGAGTGATTCTTTCTCTCCTTGACAGTGATAAGAAAAAGGAGCTTTGCTTTCTGTTCTAAGGCTGAATATATCATTATCAGATATGAACAATTTTAATGCCATTAGCATACCATTTAGAAAACATCCAGGCTACTAAAGTTTATAAAGAATATTTCTGTGAGGAAAAAGTAGCATAACATCTGAAAAGAGAACTACTTACTTCGAATTTGTCTCTTAATTTCCTTTGAAGAATCCAGCCAGTTCTGAAAACAACACAAACAACAATCAGCATTTAAAATCACTTCAGACAGAAGACGAAGTAATTTTATACAATACAGTTGGAAGTTTGTATTGTTCAGACATCTTTTCTATTTAAAATTACCCAGAGAATTCTAAAATTGAACGTGCAATTTGCTAGCAAGTCTCCCCACCCGTGCACATGAATGAAACGGTGTAATGCCACTCCCCTCATGGTTGTCTGATGGCTTTAGATTATTTATGCCCTGTAATTTAAAAAAATGGATAGTCTTACAGTGGAGATGGCCTAGCAAATTACATTTGACAAGAGCAATTTTCTCTCATACTCCTTTTATTGACGTAAGCACACTTTTCAGAAATGGCTCTGTAATCTCTACATGTTTGTGCTTACACACCCGTGTAGAGTTACTCAAGATGGGATCTCTCTTGAACTCCACAGACTTACTATTCCTATCATTTGTCTTGAGGCCTATACATTTTGGTTCTGGTAAGATTCAAAGGTGCTTGTAAAAGCTAATCAAATGTCATGCTTTCTTCTGGCCTCTCCCAAAGCGAAGTCTCCTGTGAACACGTATTATGTTAACACTGATACACTGGCAGGGTTCAAATCTCTACACTCAGCTCTATTTTAGGCAATGCAAATGAAGCCAGTTGTACATATTTGTGTCCTATCTTCAACACCAAAACATACTTAATCTGTACATATGAAATAGCTCATAGCATTTCAGTTACTACTGATATGTACAAAGAGACTTTTTTTGTGACTGATGATTATCTAAAAATATAAAATTTTGTGAAGTCAGATTAAGAAATCAGTAAGCTGTATCAATCCTGTTTGCTAATTTTACCCATCTATATTAGAAAATAGATTGAGTGACGAGAAACATAAGCCTTTTAACTGCAGTTACTGAATATTTCCATTATACAGTGTTTGAACCTTTATTTCCATGGCCAGACACACAAACAAGCACACACATGGCAGAAACACAAGCACACTACCAGCCTGCCAGCTGGACTCAGCACATTTCAAAGACAGAGATGTGTAAAGTAGAGACGAATTAGCAACTGACTTAAAGGCCACGGACAACATTTGCATTTCCCCAAACCACAGATCAGCAGATTTAAAGTCAGAAGGGACCTCAGTGTCAGCACAGAATTTGCTAAAGGCACGTGTCTACCAATGTTCCTTACCTAACCCAGCCAACCAGGGGATACTGGGTATAAAGTGACTCACCTTGCAGTCTATGGTACCAAACTCCAGATGCAACAATTGTTTCCCAATACCATACCCTCCCAGTCTTTATTACAGGTTTTTCCACTCAAAGTTAAATTTATTTCAAGGACATAAAACATGCTAGGCTACAGCGTTATGGGTCTGGATGGATTAGGAGAGTGTGGAACTGTATGTTTTTGAACTAGTGCAAATCCTTAACATAGATCACTCTGCTTGCTGTTAAAGGATGTGGCTTCTATGAATGTGATCCATACTAGTTTTAAATTACCTTGGTCCAAGTTAGTCTCATCACAAAAGCAGCATGTATGTATTAAAATTAAATGCAAAAATCCCTTTTTATGACTTTTACAGATGTAATTACCCCCCAAAATTTCACATTTCTTGCTTTAAGAAGTCTGCAACCTCTACATTTCATAGCTGCTGTAATTCTTCCAGAGATGTATAGTAACATTGTTACAAGGGAAGAGGTATAAAACAGCCCTCAAAAAAAATCTGGATACCATTTATTCTGCTTTAGTCAGAAACACTATCTGTTGGAAGAGTCTTGACATGGAAAGGCCTTGGAAGATAACATGCATCTTAAAATAATTTTAGCTGAGACTCACTTCAGCTACAGTTATCATCCTAAGTTTTCAGATTTGGCATGAATTCCGTTCCGAAATGATACACAGCTATACTCTTATAATTACAAATACAACTAGAAGTAGCATAACCTCTTAAATTTTAGATACAGTATAAATTAAATAAGGGTAGACATGGCATAACTACAGCAAAAAACCTAAAATTCCTGATTATATGTTACTTTCAGTGCTTTATATTTTCTCTCTCTAAAGCAGGAGAAAAGAATCTACAATACAGAATACACTCCAAGATAAGAAGAATAATCCTTTCTTTACAGAAGTTTTACAGTTCATTTTCTGGTTTTCCAAACCTGGAATAAGCTTACTGGGAGTGGACTTTGCAACCAACATTCATTCCTCTTCTGTCAAATAAAATCAGATGCTTATATTCCATCTACATGCATAATTACAGGGGTGGGGTTTTTCGCACATCTGTGCCTTTTACTGTGGCTAAAACAAACACTGTTGAAAGAATCTACCCTGAAATAGACTTCTTAATGCACAGTAGACAGGTCTGTCTTTCAAAACAAAAGACAAAACACACACACACATTACTTTGCTCCACTAGGCAGAAATCTATGTTTTTAATTAGTGAATGCTAAGGTTATAGATGAGTCAAAGTAATGAACTGTCAAAGAGCAATGAAGTGTTCTCTAGGAGCACAAAAGTATTTTGTACAAATCCAGAAAAGCAGCATTTCCAGCTGCTGCCCAGAACCTTTCTAACACTTCTGCAAAGCAGTTACAGTGTGAATGGAGCATTCATGAACTTTTGAGGCTGTAATGCAATGAAATCACTAACTGAACTTTAGATCAATAAATTTAACATTTGCAGAACAACAGAATAAATCATTAATGAGTAATTTGACCTACATAGTTTTTACATGTGTATTAAAGCTAACAAAAATCACTCTGATTCGAAGACACATCTCTCCCAGCTGCACAGAACATCCATAAAGAAAAGTTAATGGGACTCCTCCTCCAATGGTACCCCGCTGGTGCATTAGGGAGCAGCTCTACTTCAAGAGAGTGCCTGGCATTCAGTTTCCACACACCACAGCTGGGTCATAAATGGGTGGCTGTGATGAGTGCACAAGAATGAGAAAAACACATCATTCAGCATTTAGTACTGACCAGCCTGGACGTCAAAGATTTGTGGCATTTTAATCTGAAGATGCAACAGTCATAAGAGAAAAAAAATGCATCACAAAGAACTGGTCACTGGTATGAAAAAAGTATTCTAACATACTGCAGAGGTGAACAAAAGAGAAGGCCCTAAAACCAGCAAAAGTTCCAAGTCCCCAAGCTTTCTTTGGCAGAAACACAACTGATCAGCCCCTCCCTTCCCTTCCATCTATTAACTAAATCAAAACATAATGAGTTAAATGTTTTTTCTTTTCTTGAAAAGAATGAAAAAATTTGAGAAACTTAAAAGTCCTAAGACAGAAGCATTCCTTAAAAACATACCAAAAAAATGTATTAGTAAAAAATCACCTTAATAACAAAGAAGGGTGCTACAGTCTTACTGAGCACATTCTGTATAGCTATGCAATTTCAAACTTAGCAGCATGAAAGAAATAGCAGCTGGGGTGGGGGAAGTTCCCCAGCACACAAACAGTAATTTTGCCTTAGTAAGCCACTACAGTAGCTACCCTTCATGTTATCAGGATAGGTTTATAGTGTAACCAGTGTAAGAACTTCCAAACACGTGTTGTACAAAAGTGGTAGCTTTAAATTAGGTGACCTGAGTGACAATAGCAGCAAAACTAAGCAAGCTTATATAAATGTGCACCTTATAGTACAGACTGTCCAACCCATAAAAGACTGTAAGCACTTAGCCAAGTGACTAGCTCATGCCAAAGCCCATTAGTTTCAAATTCTTCTTTGAAAATGTGGGTAATTCCCACTCTACCTGGTAGTCTGAACTTAGAGCTGCAGCACAGGCATAGTATCATCCACATGAGAGCACCTTCCGTGCAACCTGGAGGCTTCTAACCAGGAAATGTCTAAAACACCTCTTTCACCGTTACTCAACGACGTTTAAGATCTTGTAGTTCCTGCAGGTCATGATAAATTAAGCTTAATCTTGCAATAGGAAGTAGGAGGTGGGAAATGTAGAACTGCTTGGGAAGACAACAAAACCCAGCAACTGTGTTTTTTGAGTCTTCATAACAAACTGGACCAGATTTCTTCAAATGTTTTTTAATGAAAAAACTGCTGTCCATAGTTCAGGTGACATGTGTTTTGAACACAGTGCTAGACTTAGCCTAGGCATGTAAATAACTGAACCACAGAGAGCCTATTATCTAGGCATTTCTTGCTTATTTTATGTAAATGCCTCATTTATGAGTGTTGCTACAGTACTCCTCCATAGTCAATGGATATGGAGACCAAGGATTCACTCAGGCTCAAAGGGACCTCTAGAGATAACTGGTCCAGTTGTGATTCAAGACCTTGTGTTAGATCAGGTTGCTCAGGCTCATATTCAGTGAAGTTTTGAATATCTCCAAGGACAAAGACACATGAAAAAGCAGACAGGCTCTCTTTAATGTGTGGTACTTTGTTTGACTGTTCACATGACTGAGGAATACAAAGAAATCTCTCAGTCCAACTAGAAACACATTTAAAAAAAGAAAGAAAAAAAAAAAAAAAAAAGACATAATGACACAATCCAGACTTTCTTGCTTTAACAATCCCGAATTTCAAAAGCCAAAGACTCCCTGTTTCACCTCCTAGGATCTAACCAAGTGGGCTATTTCTTTGTATAGTTCAATGATCCCAGGTTTGTTATTAGACCTTTCCTCTCTTACCAGAGATGAGACTGTTGTTCTGTGTTATTTTTCTGTCTGTAGAGCATAAGTTTCCAAGAGTGAGTAGCACAAATAAAGGGACAACAAATTATAATAACAAATACGAAATAAGATTATGTTATTACTCAGAGGATCAACTGAGACACTCTTCATGTTGACACCAAAGAAGTTCTAATTTCAAGAAATAGTTTAAAAATCAGTAACAAAAATAAAATATCCATGAAAAGACACGTCAAACTCATTTTATATATGGACATCTTTAGAACAGAGGGTTTGAGTATTTTGCTGAGTGCTGCACAGAAAGTCTTGCAGGGAAGCAAATAACAGTAGAAAACAACTGTATTTGAACGGAAGCTGCTAGAAATTCAGATTTAGTCAGACCACGAAATTAGACTTCATTTCAAACACAGTGGGATAAGAAAGATGACAGAAAAAAAGCAAAAGCTCCTAGACTAAGTGTAGTACTTATGTAATTATGTTTCCTGACACAGAGATTAGAAGCAACACAATTTTTTCCACTTCAATTTGTGACTATTAGTCTGTTTTCCTTATGAGGGAAAAGATGGCTGCAGGTTTATCTTTAGTTCATGGACAAAGTGAAAGCCAGCACATAACTAACTGTAAATGCTCAGATGCTAGGAAAACCTAAATTGTTTTTTTTGGCAATTAGTGGAATGCATGCCACCAACTGATTTTAGATTTTTCTCAGCTCAGCAATCTAGATGTGCTCGACCATGCAACATGTAAGTGCAAAAGAAGCCTGAAAGTAAGTTAACAAATACTATAAGAGATCCTTTCAAATGTAGTCATACCAAAACACCATTCATTTGTAAAATTAGCATCCAGTACTGGTGATGGGCCACCTCCAGTCTCACCTTTACAAATGCCAACATTTTCTTTAAGCTTAAACTTAATAAAAAAAGAAACTAGGCCGAAAAAGTTTAAAGTTAAAAAAAAGAAACTTTAACAAAGGCCTAATAGTTAAAGACTTAGGGGCAAGATTTTCTCCATATTCCTATTCAAAGCATTATTAAACTTACATGAGGAAATGGAGCAAAATTATGGGAAGGTCAGGTAGAAGATTAATTTTTTATTACTTATCATCAAAAGTTTTGCTTGCTTGTTTTTTAAAAAACATTTAAAATAAAGTTTCCAGAAACGTGGGGAGCTGTCAGACTGTTAAAGCAAAGATACTAGGTAAAATTTCCTATCTTCACTTGCATGGATGGCATACTGTCTTACTATACTATTTTACTGTTGTACTGTAAAGCCTAGGAAATACTCAATTAGTTTTCTCAAAAATGCAGATATTTTAAATATTCCACAGCCTTAAAAAATAAAGAGGTACTTTGCTATATATCAGCATACATGTGTCTTGCACATGTTTCAAATTTACAGTAGTCTTGAACTGACATTTTGTAAAAGTTTACTCAAAAGTTTGTAATGGTATATATTTAATACAATATACCTCACTAAACTATTGAAGTCAGTAGCAATGTAGTAAAACAAATAAAACTCTCATACAGGCTTACCTTCTGGTCTGAATTCTCATAAAACAACAGCCCAAAATAGTCCTTTTCCAGTAAATTGAGATGTTCACACACTTTATCAAACAGCACTTGGCCTTTTGCTCTTTTCTAAAATAAAATACAAAGAAAATACTGTCAGTGAACTAGTAAAAGCTTTAATTACAAGTACTGCTATCCAATGGTATTAATCAGGAAAATTTTAATATATCAATAAAACATTATAAAGATGTAGCTTATGATACACTATTCATCATATTTTGAAAGCTATACATACAGACAAAAATAAAGACATAAAAATTTTACTTGAATGCACAAGGGAAGTTCAGTACCTAATTGATTTAAATGTTTTGCACTAGTGTCACTAATAGTTCTTAGTTTGTGTGGATCTTTATTTTTAATGTAATGGAAGAGTTCCTCATGTGAGGCAACTGTTTCAGTAATCTTCTAAAAATGAATATACTTCCTACACTGCTAATTTCTCTTATCTTCTGCTTTTCTAACATTTTGGCATACATCTCAATGACTTTTATGAAGAACATGATATAAACTCTCAAGAAAAACAAAGCATGTTGCCATCTTCAAGAGACAAAAAAAGCAAGCAGATCACTAAAAGTCAGTGATCAGACTTATAGAAATAACATGCAAGTGTAAGAAGAACATAAGCAACATGTCTACCTGTTTACACTGCAAAAGCTTTGAGAGGTAGAAGCTAAGAGGGCTGCCTTCTATCTGTAGATTTATGAACTCTCTCAGTACTTAAGAAATCCATTAAATATTCAAAAATAAAAACCAATCTTAAAGAAGTTTATTCCTCCTAAAAATAATATTTGTGGAAGTCAATAACAAAGAAAAAAAAAAGAAAATTACATTTTCATTTGAGGTTAGTTTCAGTATTGTAGTCTGCTACTTTATAGGAGTAATTGAAGACTGATCAAGTAGTTATTTAAGACTGATCAGCAATTTAACACACTTTTAAAAAAGGGTGCTTGCTGTAGCTCAGTATTAATAGAGGTTAAACAAATGGCAATTAGTCCTTAAGATTTATCTGGACTTCTTGTACCTGGAACTGGGAAAGTAAACAAGGGCATCCTCTATCTCCCTAGTGCTGGTAATGAAAAGCAGGCCCAGGCCCTACTTCTGTGCACCAGGCTTTAGGGAAAAGTATTGTTTTGCTAGAGGTGGCAGCTGTCAGGAGACACAGTTTTAGACAAGATGGCTCACAACACATACACAGGGGTGAGGAAGATGAGAATTTCTTTCCACAGTTAAAATTTGAACATGAATGGCCTGAAGTCTCCCAGTTTGAACCAACCCCTTCATGACTGTTCTGCTACTTGTGGCATTTATCAATGAGGCCAAAACACGGCATTTTCAGACTCCTGGCAGCTTAAAGGAATTTTTGCATTTGCTTATGCTACAGATTTCAGAAGATACCACACAGCACTGCAATTCCACAGAAGCGCCATCAAACGCCCCTGTGTGGGCCCTGGTGACACTGCCGCCATTGTCCCCGCAGGCAGCGCCAGGGGCTCGCAGGGGCCCAGCACCCAGCACCAGGCCTGAAGGTCGGGAGGGGGGAGAAAAGAAGGTATGTGCTGAGCAAATAGCCAAGGCATTGTTATTTTGTTCCCTGAGAATCCAAAGCTTGCTTTATTCAAGATTGTGCTGTTCAGCAGACACTAAAGGCTTGAAGGTCTGAAAATTTCCAAAGAAACAGATTCAGAAAATTAGCAGTTAGCAGCACAAGCACCACAGAAAGGTAGTGAAACTTAAGAGTCACTTCTGAAATGGGGAGCTGGGAATCTTAAGTGCTTGCTATGTCCAAAAATTTACTCTTCAGAAAGACAGATGACTATTTCTCTTAAGAGCCTGAAGTAACCACTTAGCTTTCTTGACAGCCTCGCCTTCAGCTTAATTGAAAAATCAGCAATATAGAGAAGAGCTAAATTCAAAAGAGGAAAAGTATAAGTAAGAGAAAGTTTCAAGAATCTTAGCATGATTAATATAAATGATAATAGATATCACATGTCTTCCCTAAACCATTGTGCACATCAGTGGTCACACCTTAGAAAAGCAAATTCCAGGTTTACACACTTCAGTAAGGGCAATCTACAGATTAGTGCAGAAAAAACATGCTATCATTACGTCTTTATCTTTTTATAAAGTTCATAAACTGAAAGCCACAGTTAATATCAAGTCTTTGACATACAGAAACATAAAGCAGACAAAGTTACATGAACTATGTTGCAATTATGACAGTAAAATATTGTACTGTTTCTTCTTAGGAAGTCATAGTTAACATAGAACTTGGATATAGTAGTAATGTCCACTGTATCTTTAAAGATCATTTTGTACATTTCTAGCTCTTCCACATACAGAAAAATGCCACCACGCAATTGAAGGCCAAGTTATGCTAGCCTACATTCTAGACAGCAGCACGATACAAAGAAGTTATAGCATCAGAATGTGACATTTATAGAGCTCTGTTGTGGGTTCAAAAGCATAAGAAACCTCTCAGTATCAGCAGTAGTTCTCATTATAAAAACCTACTTGTAAAATTAAAAGACTCCTAGTTCATTAATTTTTTTTTTAATATTGTTATAGATTTAAAAATCTGCCAAATTAATTGATTTGCAAAATAAAGCTTTTCAAGTGCAGCTTCTTTAAAATATCTTTGGAGATAGGCTTTACTAGAGTTTAAATGTTATATGATAACATGCAATTTTTCTGGAAAACTCTATGCTTCTAGAAGAGGAATTGAAGTTACACTAAGAAGATAACTGGTGTGATCCAGTAATTTCCAAAGTTAGAAACATTTTAATAGACTAGCAGGGGACTCTAAGAATGCTGCACCATGGTTGCAGTTTAATGTTTCTCTTTAAACTGGATTCTATTTCTTCTTCTACCAGTTGGTTCAGTTGCCAAGTGATAGTCACAACCGATGTGTAAAATTATAATTGTTAACCATATATGTGTATGTATAGATACACATTTACGTATAGGTATATACATAGATATGTGCAGAGCACAGCAAACATTAGCACTGAAAACATGGAAATCTCCTCATTCCAGATTTTAATGTTGAAATGGCAGTAAAAAGCCTAAGTCCATACTCAGTCCCACAAGAAAGGAAGCACTTTTAGCTGAGCTGTACGAAGAGGCTGAGAAATGAGGCCAGGCTCACAGAGCCACTACTTGAAAACACAACAGTACTCAGAACCGGAGTATTCCGTATTGCTCCTGTTATGCTTGGTCTCCAAGGTGGCCAACCATAAATGTCTAAAGGGAAGCACACGAGCAGTGCAAGTCTACTTCTGCCTCCACGCCTGGGACCGGCCTCCCCGCTAAGGGCCCAGGGAACGTGGTGTTTCCGCTCAGCTGCAGCCTACAGTCCCTGCCCAACTGGTGTTGTTTGTAGGTAGGCCTGTCTCTGATCCCGTCTCCTGGGTGGGCCTGGGACCTGCACTGCAGAGAGTGGCTCTCCTGGGTGGACCCTTCAAATCTAGGCCATAGCTTGTCATGCAGAACTGTACGCATAACATAGCTATACTATTTCCCGTGCTCTTGTTGAGTTGATTAATGATGAGACTGTTATTTGCCTGAAGTGCCAGGGTTTTTCAGCTCCAAAAACATTTTCAAGGACACACATCACAAAGGTCACAAGTGGAAACGCAATTTTATTGATTTTATTTTTCTGAATCTGTTTAATAGCAGACGCTCCCAAGCATTCACACAATGCACTTGTGTAGCCAGGAGCAGACTGATGCATTCTTCAGTTGACCTTGGAAAAAACATCCCTTGCAGTCTGGCAAAGGCAAGTCGCAGAAGCAGGATTAAAGGCCAAATAGTCTCTGTTTCTAGAGGAATGAGAACTTTGGTACTGGTCACATACAAAAGAAGAGTAAGAGGTGTGTGGTACCCAGGGGTATTTTCAAAAGTATGCCACTTATCAATGAGAAGCATACTTTTCAGCTGCAAGAAATTGCTCTACTGTGCTTTTTGGCCAGGGATGCATGAAAAGTGCCTGCCCCATGCCTGAATTGAATGCAAGAAGAGCTGAAAGTGGCAGCTTCTGATGGTGTGGCAAGCCTGGAGCTCCTCCTAGCACAAACTGTTCAGCAAAAAGAACACCTGGGGAAAGGCAACCAAAGGAACACCAGAACTCACTCCCGCTGCAAATGTGCAATTCTAAAGACATCCAGACAGAGCCAGGGCATGAGTGGCACCTTGGAGGTTCAAGAGCAGCAGGTAAGAACCTAGCCAAAATGGCCCAGAGGAGCCCTGGTGAGGAGCTGTGCTCAGTGCTGCAGAGGCAGGCAAAAAAAAACCCTAGGACTGTTGCCAGTCTGCCCCAGGGGAAAAAGGCCTTGTGCCCTCAGCTGCAAGGCACCAGAGGCCATCTTCAGCTGTAGTGATGCTGGGGGGAAAGAAAGGGGGTTGGTTCCCTCTGCATGAACTTGGGAGAGATGTTGAGAGCATCTTCTGGCTTTGAGATGACTTCACAGAATCAAAGAATCACAGAATGTTAGGGGTTGGAAGAGACCTCCAGAGATCATCGAGTCCAACCCCCCTGCCAGAGCAGGACCATCTGCTCTAGGGCAGGGCACACAGGAACGCATCCAGACGGGTCTTAAAAGTCTCCAAGGAAGGAGACTCCACAGCCTCCCTGGGGAGCCTGTTCCAGTGCTCTGTAACCCTGACAGTAAAGAAGTTCTTCCTCATGTTGAGGTGGAACTTCCTGTGCTCCAGCTTGTGACCATTCCCCCGTGTCCTATCGTAGGGCATAAGTGAGAAGAGATTGCCCTTTCCTCCCTGACACCCAGCCCTCATATATTTATACACATTAATTAGATCCCCCCTAAGTCTTCTCTTCTCCAGACTAAACAGCCCCAGGTCTCTCAGCCTCTCCTCATACGGCAGGTGTTCCAGTCCCCCAGCCATCCTCATAGCCCTTCGCTGGATGACTTTCAGTGGTGTCTGTTGAATCTGGACCAATATTTTAAGAATATCTCAAAACTAATGTCACCCCGGTTTTCCTTTTTCTAAACAAAAGATGTCATACTTTAAACAGACCACTTAGATTTATTCAAACACTAGTCAACACATCTGAGCAGTCAGGAAATAAAAGATTTACAAATCAAACCAAACTATAATTAAATATCTGTTCATATCAAGTTAATTCAGACTCTTCTTAATTCATGGTTAAAACCTAATCTTAATTTTACATTAAGCAAACATTTTTACTTTGTATTAGGTTCTACAGTTACCTACAGTTTTCTATGTCAACTCCAATATATTTCACTTGTTCATACGTGCATAAAATACGGTCAATGCTGGCATCCCTTAAACGCCTTTTGTTATAAATATTTAATTAGACCACTGACTGAATGCAGTAAACAAACCCATTATATCTTCATTTGCTTCTAACTAGTAATCATTATGCTGTTAGCACTTCTCTTTGTTTGTTTAAACTGTGTTATCCTCTGCTAAAACCCTGATTATATTTAAAGCAGAAAATTTGAACAAGTCTTTATCACAGATCCCAAATTTAATGAAATTTCCTCCCAACTACCTAAGAAACCACAGAAGAGAAACAAAGAGCAAGTTGATTTCCCCATCCCCTTAATGAAAGCAAAAGGCACATGTTACTGTAAAAGATTAGTAACTTACAACTGCTCCCACAGATATCAGTTATCAGGAAAGCAGTAGGTCAAAATTATGTCATTTGTACTGTGCTGATTTTTTTTTTAAGTTGCTTCTAGAAATTATCTCTCAAACATTCTAACAGTCTGCTCCACTCTAACTATTAAAACTCAACTGACATTACATCTCACAAATACTACACTACATGAATCATGAACCTAAGGTATTTTACCCTTTAATATGGTTCTGTCATTCCAAATAGGCACAAAGATTCAGTCATTTACAATTTTTGGCAAATATCACTCAGTATCTTTCATCCTCACATCCTTTGACAAGTCTTTCCGACACACTAACAACACGTTGTTATTCCTATAAGTGAGCTTAACTATCTTTAAAGAAAGTAATAAAAGGTAACTGAAAGTTCCTAACACTTCACAGCCTGGGAAAGTTTTTTAAGTCATGCTCCTCCATGAGCATTCAAAACAACAGTCTCTGCATTTTAACTCCTCTCCAGGCATTCAAACATTACTCTGAAGAATCTGAGGCTACATGGACATTATCTATAAGAGTTACAATAGTTTTAAGGTTAAAGCAATTAATTTAATTAATTGCTTATGTTCTATGTATGCACACATTGTGTACACAACTCATTTGTAGTATAATAATTCCATATAGTATTATTTCTTGATATATTTCAGGAGTTTCCTGGAGATAAAGATCTTTGGATGTTTTTACTTTAAAGCTACAGACCACAGAAAATCAATGTTTTGTTAATATGGAACCTATGGACTGGGCTTAAACAACAATTCAATGGAAGTTATTTTGCTTCCTTATGAAACTTCCTGGGTTCCCAAAAAACAAAATAAAGGAAGTTTGAAGAGTGGCTGGTATCAAAGATCATAACACTGCTCCTACTGAAAGCTTTTAATTTCTCAGAGCAAGTAGACAAGATACAGAGCAATCATTTACAGACCACAGATGTATTTTATCAACTATCCAACACACCAATACAGAGATGCTGACAATAGAACTGACTACAGTTAATTTCTGGGGAGGAAAAAAAAAAAAAAATCTGGTATCAGAGACCATAAAACACTACAGAAAACTTCAAATTACAATGAACTGAGGAATAGGTTTCACCTGGTACAAGACTTAGCTTCATAATGCTGACAAGTCACAGCCTTTTCTGGGCAATAGCAGAGTACCTCAAGTGTTCTATCTACACTGGCATTCAGTTAACCATATCTGGAGAAGCTAAACTCAAGAAAAAGACTACAAACCAGGTCCTTCAAATTTGCATCTACAAAACAAAAAAATAAAAGTACAGAGACAGATGAGGAAAAAAAAAATAAGGAAATCATCACAAAAGAAGGTGAAATACCTGTTTAAGTAGTTTTTTAGAAAAAGAATTACTAACTTAAAGTTCACACTAGCAAGCTGACACCAGTCAGAAGGCCTGTTAAGGCAAAACTGAGTTTTAAGGGCAAAAGAACAAACAGGTTGCTTTCAGAAGTGATAAATTAATTTACAAAGTAACCATTAAGAAAGATAATTATCTGAGTTCTGCTTTATGTTGGAAGCTAAACATCCATACAGGCATGCCTGGAGCAACAGGATAGACATGCAAAGACAAGCCATAAAAAATAATTTCATTGTCAAACAACACTACGCGGACGCAAAAAGGACTTAAAGTAATTATCAATACACAAAACATTCAAATGGCAAAGAAAAAAGGGCATAAATGTACCTGTACTCCTAAGCGACATTTCACAGAATCACAGAACGTTAAGGGTTGGAAGTGACTTAACACTTCCAACACAGAGAGGATCTGCAGAACCTCTTATGTTGCAGCTTGCACCCCTTGCCCCTTGCCCTGTCATTGAAGATCACAGAGAAGAGCCTGTTTCCATCCTCCTGACACTCACTCTTTACATATGTATAAACATTCGTCTGGTCACACCTCAGCCTCCTCTTCTCCAGGCTAAAGAGACCCAGCTCCCTCAGCCTTTCCTCATAAGGGAGATGCTCCACTCCCTTAATCATCTTTGTGGCTCGGCGCTGGACTCTTTCAAGCAGTTCCCTGTCCTTCTTGAACTGAGAGGCCCAGAACTGGACACAATATTCCAGGTGCAGTCTCACGAGGGGAGAGTAGAGGGAGAGAAGAACCTCTCTTGACCTACTAACCACACCCCTTCTAATACACCCCAGGGTGCCATTGGCCTTCTTGGCCATGAGGGCACATGGCTGGCTCATGGTCATCCTGCTGTCCACCAGGACGCCAGGTCCCTTTCCCCTGTGCTACTCTCTGACAGGTCAGTCCACAACCTGTACTGGTACCTGGGGTTATTCTTTCCCAGATGCAAGACTCTACACTTGCCCTTATTGTAGTTAATTAGATTTCTCCCTGCCCAGCTCTCCAGCCTGTCCAGCTCTCACTGAATGGCAGCACAGCCTTCTGGTCTGTCAGCCACTCCTTCTGGTTTTGTATCATTAGCAAACTTGCTGACACTTCACTCTGTTGCCTCAACCAGGTCATTGATTAATATATAGAACAGTACTGGAATTTGATGATAAATTCTGAACTACAGAAGAACAACATCAAATCACAGTATTTTATTTTGTATCACAGTAGAAACATACTAATTTTCCATGAGTGAACTGTTTGGATTTTTTTTCCCCAGAACAATTTCATGTACAAGCTTGTTGTCTCAACACGTTAAAGGTACTTTTTTTCTAGCTGAGCATCTCCTTTCAGTTTCCATTTTGTGGTACTCGCCAACAAATGACATATGTCAGGGAGAAGACACACAGGAACTGGCTTTCAGAAACATTTTGTCACAGAAACCAATTTATGTTTACACTGAAATATCACTCAATGCATTCTACATGTCACATATGTACTTTTTTGTTTTCTAAAAAGTGCTTTGACTCAATAGAGATTCAAAGAAAGTGTCTTGTTATGCAGGCGTTATTTTAATTTAAACTAAGTTTAAATTGTAATAAATCCCAATATTATTCATATAATGTGGACTTAAGTTTGCGCATGTACCTAATCCATTCAAAATAAACTAATTCCAGGTAGAACCAAGTGCACATCCCTGCAAATTTTGTATTGATATAACTAAGTTCATAACTGGACTGCAATTTGTGCTGCGTTTTGTGTGGTTTTTTTTTGGGTTTGTTCTTTTAGAGGGTGCATAGATTCATCAGACTTCCTTATAAATATCTGCTGCCAAAATTCAACTCCTTTCTGAAAATTTGCAGGGGGGATGGGAGAGGGGGGGAGGTGACAATACCGACTCCCTTATACAAAACCTCCTTCTATCCCTGCCCTTTTCAGCTGACAACATGGCATTAACCCTTGCTGACAGTGGATGGGGATAAGAAGTCCTAGAGGACTCCCATTTTTCCTGTATAGAGGAAAATGATTTACATTAGCGTTACACAACTGCACTTCTGAAACTCCATGATCAAACCAAATCCCAGAACATCTTTACCATTGTTTCTCAGTTACAAAATAAAATAAAAATTAAAAAAAATTAAAATCAAAGACCAGAAGAGCTAGCAAGACACCAAAATCTACTTACTGTCCCTTGTCTACTGGTTACTGTCACAGACCTACTCAATTTTCACCTCAGCCAACTGTAGGTCTCTCATTCCAGCCCTCAAAAGCCAACTTGATTAATTGTGCTGGAGTTAGGGAGGAAGATACTTGGGAAAAAAAGATTCATGTGAATCACTTGCAGATAAACTTCTATTTTCTCCCCAAATTTAACGCTACTGTGTGTTAAAAAACGGCTTTGTCTTTTAATATTTAACGTAGAACTCTTACCCTAAAGCAGATAAACCAGGTCTTAAAAAAATCAACTTCTTAGTCTGAGGATAGACTAGCAGCCAGCATTTTCTTCGGTGCAGAACTGTTAGCTTCTCAGGAAGGATTATCTGCATGCTACGTGCAAGCAGTGGCAACTGCATGGAAATACCATTTCTGCTGCATGCAATTCAATATTCCATGCATAAAAAGTTAAGGAGTACTCAAAGAAAAACAACTTAGATGCATGTCATTCTCAACCACTCAGAATGTCACACTTCAATATTAAATATCATCTCTGGAGCAAAGCTTTTGCAATTCACTACTATTTATATAGTAATAATCCAGCAAGCTGGAGTAAGCAACACCAGCCACTTGAAGAAGCGTGTGCTACCAGAGGTGCAAGGAAAGCTCACACAGCACGTGACACAGCCAGTAACAGCAAACCCCCCAAGGTGCAATGGGCTGAAGACAGAGCTTCCAAAGAGTTTCTGGCCTTCTTCATTGTTCTAAGTGATGCCATCAAGAAGCACTGTAACAAAAATCAAAAAGGATGTGGAATGTATTCAGACAACTTCTGAGACTGTAGTACCACCAAAAAAGAGGCTTGGGGTGGTCTTGGGTGTAAAATGGACCTGAAGTTGGCAGGAAATCTATTTTACATCTTCTCCATTTATCACAACCATTATGTGCACTCTTCAGAGTTCCATTACTTCCTCTTTCAGACTTAACAGGTGCATGGAGAAGGAAGGAACTCAAGTACATGTATAAAACAACAGAAGTAAGAAGGCTGTGTAGAAATCAAAGCCATAGCCATGGTAAAATGCATGAACTTCGATCTGGGAAGCATATTCCCTCAAACAACAAGAGTGATCACTATCATTTGACAGAAAGGAATAATAATTTTTGTTTTTTTTTTTTTTTACAACTTTTCCCTACTCTGCTGAGGGCATAGCTTTTCTTCAGATAATCTTTGGGAACAACTCTTCCATTTTTCTCATGGTTCTAAAATAAATTAGCAGTTGTTAAGAAAAACTGTGATGTTTTCCATTCAAATACACCAGAAAAACAAACAAATGGACAAGCTATTCACTGGA
Organism: Merops nubicus; assembly: GCF_000691845.1. NCBI lineage: Eukaryota > Metazoa > Chordata > Aves > Coraciiformes > Meropidae > Merops > Merops nubicus. The sequence continues at coordinate 53,100 of NW_008617240.1, read as the reverse complement.
ATGATAGGGTTTTAAAAAATACCCTTAACTCTGAGTGCAATACAAACTTATATTGTTCATGATCCTTTTTTTCCCCCCAGGGCTTTCATGCTGACATCTTTAGTAAGAAAGAAAAAAAAAAAAAATCAAGAAAGGAGAGAAAAACTGTTTCAGCTGGATTAAATAGTCACCAGCTGCACTGAAGAATTACAGACAAAGAAACTGAGACAGTTTAAGCAATCAAATTTGGTACTTTAAATGCTAAATAAATTAGTTTGAAAGGCCAATCTTAATTATATAGATCAAGAACACATGAAATGAGTGGACCTTGCAGCAGCTTGTGTCCACTCAGGAGCACAACATTTAGCCATGTTGCAACTTCTGGAAAACAGTGAAAACCGTGTTGAGGGATGGCTGTTGTTGAAACAACTTTAACTCTGCCCTTTTCAGAGCTGAACCATGCTGATAATACACATACTTCACTAGAGTTCTTTGTGGTTTTGAACAGAGATGCTGCAGAACACTAAACAGACTAAGAGGCATTTAAGGAAAAAATGGTAACATTTGAGTTTGGTTATGAAACATATCAAGGATTAGATATGAGTACCTTTCACTCAAAACAGTAAATTTGCTTCATGTAATCAACAAACATTTGCTAAAGATTTTAATTTTCTCAATCTTGACTTGAAAACTTTTTTTTTCAGGCCCTCAGTTAAAAACAAAGCCACTGCCATGCATGTTATCACACAGCTCTCAACAGCCAGGACAGGAAGATCCTTGAGCAGTATTGGGATTATTGTTAGGTAAAAAAAAAACCAAAACCAACCAGGTCAGAAAACAGATATCTCAACATACACAAATTGGCTTGGGTCATCTCACAATTACAGGACTTCATCTATGCACTTAAATTAATCCCTCTGCCTATGTCAGCTTCCTATTACAGAACTCAGAAAGTTTGGATATCCAAATTTTCAGTTGATAAATACTAAATTTTTAAAGAAGTTGAGGGAAGCATGGAGAGCCTGGTCCAGACCAAGCTTTATAGAACTTCTGCTGCTTAGTCAAAATCTCAGATAATAAAAGAAAAAAAACTAATTCCAGGTGAAATTTTGTTAAATACCAACCTTAACTAAAAACTGTACACTCTTTTCCAGTACAATTATTTTATGTATTCTACAAAAACTCAGTAGCATCTATTCAGACTGAATCAAAATATCTTTTTTTTAAGTTTGAAAAAATTACTTCTACATTCAATCAAGCTTGAGAAATTATTCTAATGTAGTTTGTACTGAGCATGTCCTTTTGCAAAATAAAGAACAAAACCAGCCTCAACAGTTGTCAGGAGGGAAGGTGCTTTTTTGTAAAAATTGTTACATGAAACAATATTTAATTCTTTCAATATCCAAAATTCAAATTCCATGCTGTAAAAAATTAAGTATGTTGAAGAGTTCTAAAGTACTGAAGATGAAGAAAGGTAGCCACAAATATGTCCAGAACTAAATCAAGCTCGCAAAGCGAAAGGGAATACAAGCAGGACAGAAATCTAGCTACAGTGTGGACAGCAGCTTAGAGAGCAGCTTCTGGTCTGCTGAAATGGCATTTCTCCCTAAGCACACAGACTATTGTCCGTCGATAGTCTGCTCTTTCAGGAGGAAAAAAAAAAAAGAAAATGAATGGAAATTAAAGTTAAAAAAACCTGTCAGAACTGAAACACAGGAATAAAACTAGCACCTGAATTTATATTAAGATTACTTTTTAAAATAAAGGAAAATAGATGGAAATAAAAAGAGAGGTGTCAGACTAAACAACTGCCTAGATCATGGAATTCAATGAGCAGTATCAAAAGAGAGCTGCTCTTTTAGAAGCTGTTTAATAGGGGCTGCTGGACATACTATGTCTCAACTCATCTGTAATCCCAGGCAGTATAAAGTTTCAAAGTGTAGTTTTCCAATTGTACAAGAGAGGAATAAGTCTAAAGAAGTTCTTCACTATTTAGAGGTTTAACATCTTACTTCAAAAAAGTGCAAAACAGGCACTGGGACAACAGTGACAAACAGATGAGATTTTATGAAACTGCTTTCTCCTGCAAGTGAAAAAAAAGTGAAAAGTGCCTACCTTGCTAAATGGATTACATAAAAAACTACTAATTTTGAGAAACTATGATGAAATAACAAGTAAATTAAAAAATGGAGTTTTCCTTCATACTCTACCTTAAAAATATGGAAAATATTTTATACTGAATTATATTGTTTCTCCATCTTCACTTTTTCAGCAATAGCATCTTTTTAGTAAATTCTAAATTACTTTAAAGGTGTTTTTTAAAAGTGAAAATTGTAAAGCACAGCCAAGTATTGCTGGCATGAGGATTAATGTTCCATAAAAATCCCTAAACTGGAATCATTGTTCACCTCGGTGATATGCCACACAGAAACAGACCATACATGCCAACCCTCCAACATAACTGAGCTTCAATTCACCAAGACTAGGTAGGAAGAAAGGTCACTAGGCTAGCATATTAGATAGCTCCTTGCAAAATGTCAAGATGGTAGCATCAACCAGCGGTCAATGCAATGGTTTTGGGGGCAGTCTGCATATAGGCACTGCAACTGCTATGTTATTAGTCAACTTCATGGATTTACAGGTATGCCATTGGTTTTATTTCTTTAATAATAACTGTATATTAATACCATTCATGCTATCAGTAGTTTTTAATTGACAGAGTATGTGCGTAACATGCATTATATAGAATAAATTAAACTATTAACACAGCTAAGTCCTGAATTATACTCCTACAACGGCAAAACACAGCTATAATTATGTACATTAGTTGATGTTTGAAGGGACCTCTGCTGGTCATCACACCTGCTCACCTAATACCCCTGCTCACAACACATAGGTCAAACCCTTGTCTAGTCAGATTCTGAATACTTCAAAGGCTGGAGACTCCACAACCTAACCAGGCAATCTGTTCTGGTGTTTATCACCCTCAGCTGATATCCTCTCACACTCGTGTTTTAGTGGAATTCTCTGTACTTCAGTTTGTGCTCATTTCTTCTCTTTCTACCACTGGGCACCACTAAAAAAAGCTTGGTTCTACCTTCTTTATTCATCCCCTGGCCAGGCATATGTACACAGTGCTAAACTCTTCCTGAGTCTGCTGCTGACCAGGTTCCCCCTTCACCACTCCCTCCTCATACATCAGACACTTAAAGCTTTTAATCAACGTTGCAGTCCTTTGCTGGACTCTGTCAATTATGTTCCAGTCTCTCTTGTACTGGGGCAGCCAAGAACTGGACCCAGCACTCCTGATACCAAGCAGAGGAGAAGGACCACTTCTTCTTTGACTTGCTGCCAACATCATTCCTACTGCAGGTCAAGAAACTACTGGTTTTCTTTGCTCCAAGAGCCCATTGCTGGCCCATGGCCACCTTGCCCATTAGCACCCCTGACCCCACACCCATTTTTATTCTGCCAAGCTGCTTCCCAGCCAATTAGTCCAGCCCATACTGGTACATGGGGTTGTTCCTCCTCAAATGCAGGCAAGATTTTGTATTTCTCTTTGTGGAACTTCATGAGAGCCCTATCTGCCCATCTTCACAGTCTGTCTGGGACCCTCTGATATATCAGCCACCCTTCCCAATTTTATCATCATCTACAAACTTGCTGAGGATGCACTTTGTGCCACCATCGAGGTCACCAATTGCCTTGGTATCAGTGCCTTTAGCACAGCATTAGTGACTAGCCTCCAGCCAGACTCCGGGATGCTGATCACAACTTTCTGAACACAGCAGTTGAGCCAGCTTCCAGTCCACCTCACTGTCCACTTACATAGCCCATACAGCATCTCTTTGTCTAGAACAATCATGTGAAATTTTCAAAAACATTGTTGAAGCTGAGATTACATCCACAGCTCATCCCTCATCCACAAAGCCAGTCACCACATTGTAGAAGGTATGGTTTCTCCTTTATAAATCATGCTGACTACTCCTAAACACCTTCTTGTCCTGAAGAAGTTTGGAAATAATTATTTGCACCATAACCTTCCCAAGGATTGAGGTGAGGCTGATCAGCCTGCCATAATTTCCCACATCTTCATTCTTGACAGTAAGAATGACATTTGTTCCCACTCGCACCCCAACCCTTTTTTTCAGTTTTAAATATACATACCTGCTGTTAAGGAAGTAAAGAAGTGTCTCTATATAAATAATATATCATGAAAGTGCTTTACAATGCATAGTAAAAACTGGAAAAGGCAACAGGAATGCTTCAACTATGGAAATTGCTCCAAACTGAAGCCCGATTTACTACAAAGTCAGCCAAGGTGAACTGGGCTTTGCACTTTGTACTTAGACTGCAGAATTTTCGTTTATTTGCTTTTTAAGTGTAGCATTATTTCTGTTACTTTGTAAAGCAGAAATAATCCAGCATTTACGCAAACACTAAATATTACATTTTAAATGAAGACTAAAGAAAATGATCCACTATAAGGATCACTGCAGAGAGCACAAACTGAAATTCCAGTTATCAGTTGAAGTGCATTCTAAGACTTAATATTTTGGTACAGTAGTAGAGCATAAAAAGCTCTACTTGTACTTAAGAAAATTAATTAGTTTATAAAATTGCAGTCAGCACTGCTCATGTCCTATAAATGATTCAAAGGAACATATAAGCCAAAATTGTTTTTATTCCACTTTGTCTTTCTCCTTAATTTTTGCTTCTGTTCCTACAGCAAATTCTTATTTATTACAAATAATCACAAAATATATTTCTTGCCAACCAACATAACTGAAACATGATAGAGTTAGAATACTGCAGAATAGAATTTTTCAGTTGTAAATGCAAAATGGTATCTTTTTAAATCTGTGGTAAGCCACAACTTCATTAAGTCTCATTTTTGGATGAGGAAACAGCCCAGGAAAATAAAATTCATATAGTCTTTATTAATACAGAGATACCATTCAGATTTAAACATCCTGATTTACATGAAATATCAAATGAGAACTCCAGGATTACTCTAACATTTATGTCAATTTCTATTTTGTATGTAATTTCTATTTATTTTTTTTTCCTATGTATACTGATAAGAATATAAAAATACTTCTCAAGAACTTTTATGGCTAACATTCCTACAACTTTAGATCATAATATGCATAGCCCTAAGCAATGAGTTCAGGAGAGCAATTGTTCTGTAGTATGTTTTTCATGTTCATGTTTTGTTTATTCAAATTATTTTTCTTCTGTAAATACAACATAAAAAATAAGTAGACTTAACTATCATCAACAAAGGTTTCACTATTGCATTTTACAGTTGACTGATTTACGGTGAAGTGATCTACATTTGACATTGTCAGGGAGACATCCCTGTAGGGCTAAAATATTGTACTTCAAGAAACACACTGAAATTATAAAACTGAAAGGAGTATTTCATGTTGATAAACAATGAATAAGAATTTCTTAGCTGACAGGAAAAGTTTATTAGAGAACAGGTTTGAAGACAGAAATGTGAAGGACGATTTGACTTTATTGAGGAAACCTATAACCGTCTATAACAAATATTAATTAATGCTACCAATGCATTGTGGTTCTAACACTCACTTAAAAATTCTGCTTGCTGTGGTGTCATATTAGGTACCAATTTTCAAAACACTAAATTGTATCATGTTGCTTAGTCCCATCTTTAGCTTACTGAACCCATAAATGAAAACTATATTCTAGACTAGCATCTTATAAAGCCATAAGAACTTCTCATCACCTTGCAGCCATCTCTTATGACTAGAACAAACAGCAATAAGAAAAAACGAGAAATTTCAGAAAGAGAAATGACTATGTCTAGAAGAAACAAGTAGAGTAGCATAAGAAAGCCAGGCAGCCTCCACCAGCTCTTTAATTCACTTGATTCCTCTTTTTCCCAGAAGTTTACAAATGGTTGAACACAAGAACAGCTCAGAGCTCCTGTCCTTGTGGAAGCAACTACTGAAGAGCAGAGAGCTTTTTAGGGTTGGAATGCTGCTGTGTAAGGGAGCCAAGACTCACTATCAGAATCGGCCTTGGGTACTATTAGATAGAAGAACTTTCGAAAATATCACCTACCCAATCCTTTAGGTACAAAGCTAAATTCTTCTGGTACTATGAACATGGTTTTCAAGTGTCTGCAAACTTTACTGGAATTACAAAATAGAAATAAGTAATTTTATGTGTTTTACAACTGACTGACTGGCTAGAAATAGTTTCCAAAGATAACCTGTCCTACAAGGAACGTTATCTTATTTCCATGGGAGTACCATATTCTTATATTTAATAAATTACTTTATTTCTGGGGCATCCAGCAGTCCAGCAAGAAATACAAACTTTCTAGTTCAAACAATTCCCAACCCTTCAGGAAGTGTGCCTAAAGAAGTTGTGCAGTTTATAACAGTCTGTATTGTATCTTCTACAGGCAAAAGCATTTACAACTGAACTCCCTAATGAAGACCAGCCTCTCACACCTTTGTGCTGAAGTGACAGGCATCTTTTGGGAGACAGTACTAGCCTGAAGTAAGCTGCTGACAAGTTATACTTATGAGAATTCTTAAATAAGTAAGGTAATAATATGTCAAACCAAAGGTTATTTAATTGAAATAAGATCTGGAATGCAACTTTCTCTTCCTTTCATGTAATTACATGCTTCATAACTTAATATAGGTGTAAAATATTGAACAACTAACTATTTGACTTAGAATTTGTGCACTACAGTCAGACTGAAAGAGCATGTGTGTGTATATATATATTTTTTTTAAAGGACATTAAAGCCATCAAACCCACAAAGCAATTTTAGCTCACAATCCCTATTTGTATTAGTGATCTTAAGTTAGATTCAACAGACAAATACACACAATATCTAACCCAGTGATTTACAGTTGTAAACAATCTCATGCAGCCATGAAAATCTGGAACTAGAACATAACTTGACAAACAAATATGTAGTTCATAACTGTAAAAAAATCTTTCTTTGAAGAAAACTTTAGCTCTCCAGCTAATATAACTTAAAAAAAAGAGCTCAAGACAACTTTGTTAGTCCATGTGACACTACCTTCAGGAAAACCTTAATCTTTTGCAAATAACTAAAGTTTGGGCTGTCAAATGATCACCATTGGAAGGATTAGTATATTGCATTTATCTTATATGCTGGTGTACCTCAGAATGCGTTTTTAAAGGATAAGCTCGTAACTTAACTTTTAATGTTAAAACTCTACTTTTTACTGGCTCTAATGATGGCCATGTGAATGCAACATTGTAATGAGCTCACTAGATACACAAAATGTATTTGTTAAACTCAGTCCAATGAAAGAAAATTTTCTTTTTCTCTACAGAAAAAGAGCTCTTTATATAAGAGACTTGATGCTTTACCTCTAGGTCACAGCTGTATTCCGTGCCATCCAGAAGCATCACTTTACACTGCACAGTTTTAATTTTCTTGGGAGACTTCTGAGGAATGTGTTGTGGTTTAGTTTCAGCTGTCTGCACTTCTTTTGTCTCCCGTTTTCCTTCTTCTTCTTTTTTTTCTTCCTTTTCCTCTGCAACTTTCTCTGCTTTCGTTTCTTTACCATCTTCTTTGACAGGCTATATAAAACACAGTTAAACAATGATTGAAACTCAGGAAGGTTGTTATAGATTTCCTTTCTAAGCTACTAATAAATAAGACATTAAGCTTTAAATTAGTTTTATGCACATACTGGCAGCAAAATAACCAGTGTAAGCATTAAGATTTTCCTTTGGGGACCAGATGTTCTTGCTCCCAAACCACAGAAGGTCTTTCTTTTTTCTTTCATTAAAATAATTTTTTCAATGACTTATTGGCTTTTTTTCCCTAACAGAAAGAAATTTAACAACAGACTCCAGGAATTATACAAAACTAGTGTTTATGAATGTCAAGTTATGCAGAATCACAGAATGGTTGAGACTGGAAGGGACCTCTTGATACCATCTAGTCCAATGCCTCTAGGGCCCATCTAGTGCCGCCCAGAGCAGTTTGCCCAGGACTGTTTCCACTTGGGTTTTGAATATCTTCACAGTTGAAGACTCCACTCTGGGCAACCTGGTCCAGAGTCTGACCCATCATCACAGTAAAAAAGGGTTTTTTCTGATTTGAGATGGAATTTCACATTTTTAATTTGCACCCATTACCTTTTGTCATTTAACTGCATACCACAGAGAAGAGTCTGGCTCCTTTTCATTCCCTCCCTTCAGGACTCTGAGAAAATCCATTTGTTATTTGTTGTGCTTAAGACACTAAGGAGGTATTCGTGCAATCCAACGGCTTCAGAGACAAAGCTGAGTTAAGAGGCTTCTCCTCTTATCCCTGATCATTTCTAACACAGTTCAATGTTCCTTTGAACTATACCAGAGTGAGGTTACACCAAAATTAGACATCTAGAACTACTGCAGTAATATATGGTCTGCCACAGAGCAGGAACCCCTAAAAGCAGCTGTAATATTCATAACTGTATCAACCTAACTGTGCAAAAGGCCAGGTAGTAATTGTATTTTTTTTCCCTGATGACCCTAATAAACCTTTACATGAATTACATAAGTCACGAAACAGGTCTCACTAAAATCACTGCAAAGCATCTGTTAACCTGCCCACACGTACCTGTGCTTCAGCAATACTAACAGAGCGTTCTTCTTCTTTGTCTGCTCTAGCCTTATGCTGATTTTCAGCTGCTGCTTCTTCTAAGCTCTTTTCTGGCTGAGCCACCCCCTCTGGTGTCTGGCATTCACTTTCTTCAACTTTCTCTTCTGCGGGGGTCCTTTTCTTGGTCTCATCTTTGGGTTCTGCCAAGGTGTACGATTTTTGTTTCTTAAGCCAGGGGGGAAGGAAACGAGAAATACCCTTGCTTTCAGATGAAGCTTTTTCCTTCTTCTGCCTGCTTGGACTGCTTTGGCTGGTTGGTGCTGGGACAGAGGAAGAATCTTGAGCTTCTTCAGGGGATGTTTCCTCGGACTTTTGCCTTTCTGGATTTTTTAATGCTTCTTCAGGCTTTTCCTTGGCTTTGTCTGTTCCCAGCTGCTCAGAATCTTTCTTTACTTCAGTCTCTGAGCCAACTTCAGTTGTCATTGTCACAACTTACACTAAAAAAAGCAACAATAAACATAGTTTTGTTAACTATTATTATTTGTTAACAGTAACAATCCAGAAGAGTTTCCAAATTAAACTTATTAGGGCAAAATAAATACTTATTTTCAAATTCTTAACTCACAAATAAACCAGCAAGCTAAAACTCAGTGCTCTGCAGATACAGATTTTCAGCAATACTACTCTAGACAGTTATACCAACAGTTTCCTTCTCGTGGATAAAAATTTAAAGTGTGCTTACTGAAATGCATTTGTTTCATTTTTTTTTGTTGCATTATCAATATATCACAAGTTTTCTACAGAAAGTCTTCTTCAATCAAAAAAAAGAGTGCATGTTTCTAGTTGTTCCTTTTTACATTACCAAATGCTACTCTTGCCAGTCAAGGAGAAGGCAATCCAGGTTTATGCTTGATGCAGTGAATTTGCACATTTCAAACTATGCTTCAAGCCAATTGGAAACTAGTTTAGAGCTGCAGGCAGGAGCAACACTTGGCCTCCAGGTTTCCAAAACACATTCATAAGTAGTCAGAAAAAGTTAAACTAAGCAACTCCCAAGAAGAAAAAAGAAAAAAAAAAAGAAGGAAGTTAATAGATGCCCAAACATACAATAGACAAGCCCTTCTGTCAAAACAGATAGACAATATTGAGGCAAAGGAAACGAACTTGACAGTTATCTTGGTCAGAAGCTTATACAGAGGAGCCTTGAACTATCTTGCAGGCAAGTTCATATTAAGCAAGCATCTCGAGACCAAAAGTAACTATGTGTTGTGGGTGTTTTTGTTCATTACTTTAAATTTCACTGACTAAACCAAAACATTCACCAATGGGGAATTAAAGGAAAAGTTAGTATCTTTAGTGCTATACTAGAAACTTCTGAATAATTTAAATGTTTCAAACTTAAATATTACAGTTCTGTAAACATTTATTTTTTTATAAAATGCTTGGAGTTTTAATACCTCTATTAAATGTTTTTGCAATAGAGTATTAATATTCTAGTAAGTATTATTTATCTCAGAGATAATAAGCTCCTGAAAGGCAGGTCTCCATTTGACTAGCTATTAAGGTTAAAGAATTTGCTAATTAAAGCCACATATTAGTATGCTAGATTTAAAGCTGCCACTAGTCAAACCACATTTTGCTGTCACCTTTGTATCTTACACAGAATTGATGCTGTTCTTTTCTAACAGTAGGCATCAATCTTGACAACAATAATAATACCAAAAGTTTATTTTCAAAATGAACAATATATAGAAAACTGAAATCAACTTTCCTCAGGAGAAAAAGCCAAACTTCTGCTGCTCAGAGAACAGCAGTCTATTCTGCTTAATAAAGTCAAAATGGAGATTTCATTATTTGCAGAGATGGTAGTGATTTTTTCTCACACATCTCTAAGAAAGAACCAATTTCTCAGGAGGTAGCAAAAAAAATTTAGAGAACTTGATAAGGAAATCTTCAAAGAAACAGGAAAAGGAAATTCACTGTATTTCCTGCATGCTTTTTTTACTTTTTGAAAAATGCAGAAATGCATGTAGACAATAAAAATAAATTGTATACTGCACTTGAAATAAAAATCACATTTTGCTTATACAGTCAAATAAGAATCATCTCCAGAAAATTCCTTAGAACTAAGCACAATAAATCACCTTGTAAACACTTTCCTATGATACTGTTCTAACAATAAATATAACTGAGGATACCAGGTTACCTAGCTTAACTGAATAAATTTAGACAGGGTAGCAGTGGGTGGTAAACTCTTGCTCAGTGTGAAACAAGAAAGGTTCTGTACCTCCAAGTGTCCAGGTTTTAATAACCAATGCTATAGTTAAAAGGAAAACTGCATTTTATACTGCAGAAACAAGGGAAACTTTTTACAACCTCTGTCTGAATAGGTATGTCCATGTTCATTTCATGCTTATAGCAGGAGGTGACTTCTTTCATGAGTTCAATTTCCTATAAACTGGTGACATAGTGCCTTTCTGCGGGGTTGGGGGGGCGGGATTGGGGCAGGAGGGGGGAGGTCGGAGAAGGAGTAGAGAGGAAAAATCTACAAAACAAGACACATCTCTTTGCTAAGCCTGCAGACTTCTTATATTCCTAGTACTCTGAATGAACTGTTAAGAGATGGATGATGACTTTACTGAACAAGAGCACTGACCAAGAGTGTAAGGGATAGTCTTCCTAAAATATCCACCTGCTTTACCACATGAGCTTATGTATTTCTTTTTTCTGGAGTTTCATTTTTGTACGAGAATTAGGCATCCCTTGAGAAACAGAAAAACAGGTCTACCTGCCCTTCCCTGAGGTCCCTTCCCTTGTACTCACTATTGCAATACTCTCCCATATCTTCCAGTTTTGTAGTTGACAGGAAAAATAGATAGCGGGTGACAAAACACCGGAGTTCTCCTTATCTCATCTCTCTCATATTGCAAGGTAACATTAAATCCATATTTCATTTTGGAATGAGAAAGGAGAATGAGAGTAGGGATCTTGTGGCAAGAGCAGACAATAGAGAAGGAACCTTAGGGAGATGCTAAAATGTAAGGATTATCAAGGTCTGAAGAAAGAAAAGAACATCTTGGTAAATTTTGCAATTGGCATTAAACCCATGCACTTTAAAACTACTAATAGTAACATCTGTATCTGGCTCATGCAGATTAAAGGTCTATTCAAATTGCAAGGACCAAGGTGGGGATGATAAGGCAAAAAGTAATGGAAAGAACCTCACAACTTCTGAAGAGGAATCAAGTTTCTTAAAATTGGTCCCACTTATAGGCAGCAGATGTCCTGCCCTAGTCATAAACTCTACCAATTTCCCCAAAGCCAGGGTGCTGGCCAGGAAGCAACTGAAGACAACAGCTATTCTCTCCCCTCTTAATTCATCCCTTCCTCTCCCTTTTTATTCCACCAAGGAGAAACTAATGCTGGCCAGAGTTCACCCCTGAGAGCACGGCACAACACTGTATTCTCTCCTTACCACGTTTTCCCTCTCAAATACACAGATTTGTCAGTTGGTTGATACCTTTCTTCCAGTTCCTAGCATGAATTCTTGAATTGTAGTTATCTGGCCAGAAGGATTCCTGCTACCATAGATAACCGAGAAACAGAAGACATACCTAGTATAGAATGAAGTTTACAAAAAAGAGTGGCTCAGAGTTCACAACTGAGTATCCTGAAAAGTTAGACAAGATCAAACTGAAACCATAGAAAACTTCCTTTCCCTGTAGTTGACAATATTCATCTTAAACCACTCTTTCCAGTATTCATATTGTGGTATTTCTGATTCACCAGCACATATGAACAAACTCAAACCCTTTTCCTATATATTTCTCATTTTATTCATTTTCCGAGTATATAAAAGCAGGAAAACACATACTTACACTTGTTTTTTCTTTTTCCATTTGTCACTGAAATTGATAGCAAACTCAAGAAACCAAAATTGCTTTGATAGTTATATCTCCATCAGTCTACTAGGATTTGCAAAGAAACAACCATGTTGTAAAAGAAAAAAAAAAATCATCCAAATTCTGTTGATATAAATTAAAACTCAGTGCATCAAAAGCCAACATGGGTGTCCCTGCAAATCATGCAATTTTCTGGATTGTCTTATTATTAATACTTAAAAAATCATTATCTTCATAAAAACTAATTAACTGCACACTTGCACTTCCAAACATTGAAGCTCATGTGGGGTACACATAAAAGAACAACAACAAAAAAGTCTTAAAAATATACATGAAAGTCATTTATATTTTAAAGTTTTAAAGAAAGTGTTTGGGTTTGGGTGGTTTTGTTTGGTTTGAGTTTTAGAGTGTTGTCTTTTGTTTGTTTGTTTGTTTTTGTTGTGTTTTTTTTTTTTTCTTGTATTATTGATTTGAAGCACAGAATACTGCTCTGCATTTCACAATTCACAGTTGGTTAGGACAGGTCATTTATGAACATATGCTTACTGGTTTCAATACACACATTTTGTAGACATAAAAGCCATAAAGTAAAATCCTAGCTGGAACAGTCATTCGAATTTTACAGAATGTAGAAGGGTCTCATTTAATGACTAATACCTGAGGAACTTGGTACTACCCCCAGAAGATTTTTCAAAAGCATAAATTATTTTCTGTAAAGTACAGTAACTTCAAATCAGGCTGAATACACTGACAAAAACCCACCCTTTTACATATCATTGAATCTGTATTTTTTCCATCAGTATGTAAACAAGAAAACTCATGGCATCCCACGGCTCTATGCAGCACACCACTGTGCTGCATCATTTTGCTGAAGGTGCCAAGATAACCTGCACACATTCTATCAGCAGACCAAACAAAAAGCAAACCTGATTTCACCTTTTAGTCATTACACAGGTGGATTACTACAATTGCAAAGACATGGAGCTCTCTGAACACAACGAAATAAACTAACAGCTAAAGAATACACTTTTCAACTTTCAGATCTTCAAAGAAGCAAAAATATCCCTAAAATTGGCTTACATCAATCTGCCACCTAAGTACTTACACACCGAATGTGATAAGAAGGACTGTTTCAGTTTGCTCCTCCTCTGGTGATCACTGTGCAGAAGTATGGAGGTTAACAGCAGAGGCTGAAGAGCCAGACTGCAGACTTTGCTTTTTTGCGAGTCTCAGCAGTAGCCACAGGGCAGAGCCTGGCAGAGGCCATTGCTTTCCCACGCGGTGACAAGGCCACCGGAGCTGGGCCCTGGACTGGTCTCATGCTACCATGGCTCTCCCTTGTTGGCTTAGATGGTAACGCATTGGTAAACGCACTACCAAGAACAAGCCTATGCAATATATAGCCAAAAGCCCTTCAAAATTATTTCTTTTAAAGCTTCACAGTTCATGGAGGAATCTTATGCAATAATCCAGGTGACCAGACAACTAAAGCTGTGTTATCATTCAGACTTTTGCCATTGTAATAAAATCTGCTGCTAAAAAAACGTATCCCAAACGTCAGCCAACTAAAAATCACCCTTTCTCCTTGTGATTCTGCCCCAATTGACTCCTAAACTTGAAGCTTATTTGCAAGAAGGTAACTAAGTAAGCAAGCTGTCACTGCCAGTTTCTACATTGGTCAGCAGATGGTGCCATAATAGCTCTGAAAATCAGTAGTAGGCTTCAAAGGTCAAACTTCAAATAGTAACAGTATTGCACTTTCAAGTGTAATTCCCAAATTATGACAAGTTGTCAAATGCTTTCACAGAAATATTAACATATTTTAATAAGTGCTACTTCAGAGACAGGCAATGAATTATTACTCCATGACAATAAAAATTAGTTACACACATACATGAACATGTGTGTAAGTACATACATATTCACATAGAGTCTAAGCTTATCTCCAAGAGTGTAAATGGCACAAAACAGCACCTTTCCATAGGATCTTGTGTCTTTCAAATCTCACTTCCAGAGAATTCCAGGCACGTCACGGTGGCTAGCAGTCCCAGACAGAATTAATGGCAACTATACTCATAAGCATCCTTTTACCTAGATAATCAAGTCACTATTGAAAATAGCAGGTATTTTTTTTAGCCTACATGTTTACATCTATGCCACCACACAGCTGAATATTTACAAATACAGTAGCCTAGCTGCATTACCATGAAAACATTTTTGTCCCAATATTGAAATCATCAAGTCTCTAGAACTAATCTTTGTAGTGCTAGAAAATTATTGGAGATGTGTCATCATTCCTTTCAATGCCCAGAATACGCAGGACTAACCAGAAAAACACTGACCAGTCTCTACTTTGAATGGTGTGAACTTAAAAGACACTTCTGAAACAACAATGTAAGACAAGTATTAGAGTAATTATGAAGATCACTGTGAAGACAGAAAATAAAATCAAGGATGCAGACAGCAAATGAAATGAGACAGAAAACTATTTCTGTCTCAAATTGCAAAGTGAGTATCTGCAGTCTAGATAGTTTTATCATTAAAATAGTCTATTATGCTGACAAATTTCTCTAAAGCAGCTCTCAGGAAGTTACCTCACCTCTTTGTAAAGTCAAAACAGAATCCAGGAATGTTACTATTTCTCAAAATCTTTTCCCCGTTCAAGCAGCACAACACCACACATCTATTCCTTATTACTCAAGTACTCCAAACGTTTCATGGAACAACTGCTGCAACCCATCTCTACTGTGCTCAGTAAATAACTTGGTTACTGCCATCCTTACACAACTTAAAAGGGTTAGTTTTCAAGGATAATTCAGCTGAAGAGGCACGACTCTCCAGAAAGAAAAGATAATACTACAAGACATTAAGTATTACAAAATACAGAAAATAATATTAGAAAGTGCTGTTTCCCAAACTGAATTAAATGCACAGAGAAGTACAGCATCTGTGTAACTGGACCCATATAACACAGAAAGCTCATCATAAAAAAATGCTAAACCAAAGCTTTCAACAGAATCAAAACATAAATAGCTTTAAAGTGCTACACATAGCCAAGTTGTGATGTCCATACTGAGATTTCTTTGATTACATTTAAGCAAATATACATCCTGCAGCATGCTCAGTGTAATTTATACCATATCCAGAGATAACAGGAATCTGTTCTGTCTGTATTTTCAATCTACAAATACTGATATCTCAAGAGAAGAAAAAACCCCAACAAACCACCGAAGTCAGAGTAACTTAATTCAAATTAAGAAGTCTTTTTTTGCCTCTGTTTATCAAGCAAGTTTTGTGCTGTTCCACAGCACTGAAAAAAATGTTCCAAGCTGATGAGAATCCAGCAGACTTTTTGAAAAGCTGAGCTGAACAAGTGTGACCCCACCCAAGCCCTGACACTGCTAGAGAAGGACATGCACAGTGGAAAACTGGGATTTAGTTCCAAATTCATTTCAGCAGCCAGAAAATGAACATGGGTCAAAGACAGCTCAGTTTTCCTGTTATCTGTCCAACGAACTAAGAGCAACACGGTCTGAGAAAAGTCTCTGCCCTATCTTTAAAATCAACATAGCAAATTTACAGTGGGTTTTCACTGTTCACATTAAACCCTCATGATAACCACTGTTACAGACATTAAAAACAGCAGTGAGCATCCATTTGTTCTGAGCAATGTTGTCCCTCCAACCTCCATTCCCTTCATTCCACCCTATCCCACGTCACCAAATGGTTGCTTCTCTAACAGTGCCACAGTTGCACATGCAAACATTTATTTTTTTTTAAATTCTTATTAAAGAAACTTTTTTTTTTTTTTTTTGGGGGGGGAGGGAAGTAGGGGGGTGGATGTGCAGGGAGAAATATCTCTTTGGGTCCTGTAAATTATTTAGCTTGTTCTGATTTGGAAGTGACTGATTTCTAGATGCCCCAACAAATTTTCAATTGCCAACTTTCATTCTTTGATTCTTGGTATTTATACTGTATTGACAAGAATAAAAATAGTTTCTTTTTATACCTGTAACATTAAGGTCACTCTTGCATAAAGTATGCTTTCAGCGCACTTACAACAATATGCTTAATCAAAGCACTTCCAACTCAGGTTGCAAAAATAATGTGCTAGTCCCCGAGAAATTCTTTTTTACTGCCAACAGAGAGGTCCCAAGGTCTACTACAGCTGGAAGCTCCTGGATGCTGGAATCCCAGATGCACATCTTTGTTTTGACAAGAATCCATTTCCTCTTCAGTGGAAGTCATATAGAGAATTATTACCATCTCGCACGTCTAGGAAATGTACAACAGCATGCAGAAGAGGGAGAAACTGCAATACCAGGATTCCAGGTCAGGAAAAGGAAATGAGAAACAACTAATCTATGCTTTTGGTAGAACACTAGTGACAGACCCCTACAGACAGAACACATTTGCAAGTACTTTTCATAAGCAGACGCAACCTTTATTGCACCAGTATGTTGAGGCTGCATGTCATACAGATGCAGATACTACTGAGGTCACATTTAAAATGCCTGTTAGCTTTTTATTTCAGCTAATCCAATTTAGGAACAATGGCCAGAAAACAACTGACACATAGTAAGAGGTTTTGTTCTGTCATGTACAAGACTAGAGTTCATTAGACAAATGGTGTTTACAAAACTTTGGGTGTAAACACAGCCCTAGAAGTGTCTTTTTTTTTGGCAGCAACATCAGTTCTGTATTTCAACTTTAAAGTACAGTTCATCAATTTTACTAATGTCAAATAAGTACTCTTTGGCAAGCCAGTTTAACAATACTGGTTGATGTTTGCACATTACTGAAGGACACACAAACTGGGAAAATGTTACGTTGAAATTCTAAATAATTTTATACAGGTGACAGGTGTAGAAACTTCTACCATTAATTTTTTTTTTTTTTTAAATGTTAATTTTCTGAACCAGCATGCAAGCTGAAATACAAAAATCAATACTACCACCACTGGAACTGTCAGTTTCAGATACTTAGTTAAACAGCATGCCTGGCAAATAATCTTAAATAAGCTTAATCCAAATTCCAAATAAGTACAAAGTTTCAAGCTACACAATGAAGTTTTTCTGGTTTTTTTTTTTAAGGGAAATTGCCACTTTATCCTTGCTGTATATGGTGCTACCAGTATGTGAATCAACTGTTGAAGGACCTGAAGAGATTTTGACCCACATACAAGTAAACAAACCCAGGCCATGTTTGAATAGCACATTTTATGAAACAAATGAAAAAGAGAACAGTTAAATCTATGATAATTCTCAACCGCTGCTGCGACAAATAAGTGTTATTCCATATTCTCTGCCAGCTATCCTACATTCCCCAAATCTCAGAGGTTTGCTACCCGAGATGTGTTGGCATTTTAATTTTTAGGTTTTCAACTAGCACAAGCTAGCTGAGTCTTCCATGTGCTACTGGAACAGAAGTACTCCCTTAAGAGAGCAGAACCAATTTACCCAGTGTGTTCCCCCCCTGTCCAAATAATTATAAGCCACCTAAAATGTTATATGTAAAGCAGAACACTGCAAACATTTTCCCACATACTTATGTTTACTAGGATATGTAACAAAGTATTGAAACTAGAGATAATACTGCTCTTCAGGAAAGTATGCATCTACTGTTCCTGTGGGAGCATAACATTGCCAATCCCAAGCAACAAAAAGCAGTGAAGGAGAGATGCCTCTTAGCTGAGCAAATAAAACTGGCAGCCAAAACTTCATCGCTCCCATAGGCTCTTCTGAATGCAGCTATTTGATTAGGAGAGTGAAAATACCAGTAACCTTCTAAAAGCTTCCCACTTTTCATGGCAGTGGCTTCATCACTAACAGTATTTCAGTCACTGCAAAATCTCTAGGTTAGACAGAGTGAAATGACGCCCTAGAGGTCAAAACAAGTCTAGTAATACTAACAGGAAAAAAAAAAAAAAAAAAAAAAAGTTAAAAAAAATTTTATGCTAATCATGCTGGGTTTGTGCCTGGACTTTAGCACTTAACATGTTTGTTAGTCATCTAAGTGCTTTAGCTGTTTTGTGCTTTTTGGAAGGACATTCCCAGCATGAAAGACTGTAATATAAAACAGATAACAGGATATGCATGAAATTCCCAAGGGAATAACTATTTAAACAACGTTTTCTTTGGACAGCTAAGGAAAACGAACAGATAAGGAAGGTTCAAAATAATGCATTTGTGAACACCAAGAACAAGGTGGAGAGTATTTAGAACTGTCCTGTAGACAAGGGGAAAAAAAAAACAGTGACTTGCCAAACCACAACTGCAGTAACATTCCCATATAAATATATATCACAAACTGCAGTTTACCAAAGCAGCCTCACCCATTGCAGAAAAGCCTTTTAATGGCCACATGCAGCAGGGGATGGTGTGCTGTTATAGTCAGCTTTCAGGCCAAATGAAGTAGAGCCTTTATTCTGCATTCTTCAGTTCTCATTCTACATATCCAGAGAAGTTTCAAAGATTTGAAACAGTCCTAGGCAAACAACTCCAAGTTGAGAGCAATTTATCATCTAACAGTTTTATTACTTAAGCACATATAGCATAACATTATGCACTCTATACCTAAAAGACTTGTTTGAACCAAACTCCCAATCTTTATTGATCTGGGGGTTTCTTTGCCGCCTTCTGTGCTCTTCAGTTTAGGTGCTGACTGAACTTGAATGCACACTCCCCCTGCTGTTCTCTATGGGTAGGCTTGTCGCACATTTAATCTTAGATCCAAGGCCATGTTTGAGCTCAAAATGGTGTATTTCCCTCTACCTATCTAAACTTTCCTTCATTCCAAAGTACTTTGAAATATAAACCAATGTGAAAGGAAAAACTGGTAGAAACTTATAAATGGACCAAACTAATTTCAGATTTTTCTTTACCACAATATACAGGTCAACAGCTGCTCTGCTTTTGCAAGGGCATATTCCTGCACGAAAGCAGCAGGAAGCACATACTAACAAGAAGGACAAGAGACTTAGACTCTTGCTTAAAATTACATGATTTCAGAAATCAAGATCAAGTCTTGAACAACAGTTCCCATAGTGAGGTATCAGCGACCAAAGAACTGGAGCTCTGATCTGGCTGAAGTCTGGAATGTGCTGGTCTAAGAAGTCTGCCTAGACATACAAGCCTCAACAAGTAAAAGACAGAAAACTTCCAGCACTTAGAAAATGTGTACATTTGTGTGTTTGTCTTAAGATGGCAGAAATATATCCATATGATAGACTTGAGTTTTGGGAAATAGCATGAACAACAGCAAGAAGTGGTTCAGTAGCAAGTGTGGTTACAGAAAACAAAGCAAAAGGGAAGGACTGACGTTACAGCTCTCAATTCTCTTTTCCTTTTATTACAAACAAAAACTTTGGAAAAGTAAGCTAACAGTGAAAGAAAGTAAAGACACCACTGGAGAGAAAGTCAGGAGTGAAAAAAAAAAAAGGGGGGGGGGGGGGGGAAGTGGGTGGGAAGGAGAAAACAGGAAACAGACGCTGAAGACAAAACAGGAAAAAAAAGGTCATGATTTGTGTAATAGCCAAAAAACTGCAGTGAGGCCAGAGAGGGAGCAGGGTGGGAAGACACCAGAATCCTAGGACGGGCTAAGTTACATTGTGGACACTACCAGACAGACCACAAGAACTCCAAGCCTTGGTCCTTCAAGGACCAGCCTTCCTTAGGCTGCAGGAGATCCAGCAACTATCATTTCACCTTCACACACAAAATCCTGTCCAATGAAGTCATTTAACCATAAAAGAGTCTGTGCAAGAAAGGGCAAATGCACACCTACAGGACTAGGAAAAGCAAAAACCTTAAATCTGCTGCCCTTATGCCATACTTTCCACAGAAGTTTCTTTTCAAGAGCCTAAAATCTCTTTCCTATAGGATTCAGATGCTTCACAAGAGGCAATACTTTTAAGACTTTTCCAATACCTTCTTTATTTTTGTATGCTAATTTTGTAACAGGTTAGAAACCTGTTCCTCTGTTGTAGATTTAACACAGTGCTCCTTCCTCTGCACTTATCATTATGAATGTATTTATAGTTAAGCAGCAAATGCTTTGGATTGTCTAACAGATTAAGTGGAAAGTTGCGATTCCTGGAAAATCGAGCTTACTGTATCCTCAAATTCCTAAAATGACAGAATTCTGATTAGTTTATTTTTGTTTTCCAGGCAGATCCACACATCCCTAAGTGTTTCAGTTCCATTCTTTGCCAAGATTTGAGGCACAGTATTTCAACAATTTACATCTTTGGCTCCCCAGTTCCTACGTAGTAAGCTTCTTTATGGTTTTAAATTGTGAATTATCTCCACCTTGCTTTTTGTTGAAGAGCTCAAAGATCAAGTATCTGTCTAAAATATGTATCTGAAAACATGAGTTAAGTGTTTTGTGGTAGTTATAAAATTGGCTAATCTATAAAGATATTTCTGGTTTTGGCAAAAAATAATTTTACAGATACAGAAACTTGGGCACTATGAGGAGAAAGGGACACACAAGACATGCTCACTAGGACAGCAGCAAAACCAAAACAAAAAGAGGTCTCGAGGCCTCCTCTCTTATAAGTGCTTACATCAAGCAGTTCTAGATGTTCCATGTAAGGAGATAAAAAAACAGCTTTTCATTCATTTGCAGTTGAAATCCAGAGGTCCCTTTTTTCCAAAAATATAAGCGGTGACAGTCCACAGGAAAAGTAGTTTTGCATAGGCAACAGCAATATTTCTTAACTTCACATAGAAAAGAGAAAGTGGAGACAAGTCTATTTAATCTATTTATTATTAGATCCCCTAGACATGGACAAAAATTTTATTACATGTTCTGACTGTCTGTACTGGGTTACATGGGAGTTATGAAACCTACAAAAAGTTATGAAATGTGCTGCTTTGCTTTTAAAATTATAACCCAGAACACAAGTATTCCCAACTCAATTTCCACTGAAATAACTATTATGTAAGCCAAAAGTTTTTTTATCATCAAGTGATATAACATTTTCCTGTTGAACAATCCAAGCTAATTCATGCTTGTATGACATCACTAAAAATCTGAGGTCATAGTCAAGGCTGGAGAAACAGACACCACTAACCATACATTCCAATCCAACTGAATTAGAATTCACTACAGTTATGCACAAATGAAGCAAATTTTCATCCACATTGGGTGAAGAATTTCATGTTCATTGAGTGCTTTTATGAGGTACTGCTGTCATCAAGTGATTCCCTGCAACTTCATTAATCTCCACAACCACATTTAAACAGAAACAATTCAATACTTGAAGCAAAATGAATATGCAGTCTTTTTCCGCAAAGAAAAATTGCAGCATTTGTCATGCCAATTAAAACAATGTTTCATTGTCTTCTTTAACAAAAGAGAATGGATTTTACACTGTACATATCTACAAAATACACTGCAACACTTGAGATAAAAATTGTAAAAATTAATGTTTACTGGAAAAGGGGATCAGACAAATGAAACTGGAGGCATTCCTTTTAATATATACAGATAAGTAAAAGAGCATGCTCAGTGTGGCTGTGAAATAAGTTTCAAACTGTTGAAAAGACAAAATAATTTTTCATCCCACAAAGTTTATAAGAGCCAAAACATTGTACCGTACTTCACATAAAATGTATGCTAAACTATCCAGAAAGCTTACAAAAAATTGAGAAGCTCTATCACTCTTATTTTGAAAATGTATTAGTAGCTTGTGTTACCCCATGCTAGGATGCACAGATAAGCCCTGTAGATATAAATACAGCCATACAATAAAGAGATATTTAGATGAAAATGGTGAAAAAAAGAATTGTGTTGGAGCACGATGTTCCATAATCCCCTAATGGGAAGTGGATTCCCTAAAATTCCCCAGACAGAGCAACAGGGCTGTTTCAAGCTGTGATGTGTGGCCTTCACCACTTGCTACACACAGACACCCTTCTCCCTTCATAGTAGTTTCCCATATAAACATCTCTTTCACCTCTTGTACCTTCACTTAATCTTATTTGCTTTTTTTAGAATCCTCCTGATTACCAGTTAAGTCCTTTGCCTTCCACTCTTAAGTCCATCACCATTGCTAGAAAGCCAGGGTGCCAAACTGTGTCAAAAGCCTGGCTTACATACAGACAGTTTAGCATCTCACCTGAACAAAGAGAACATGACGGACTCAATATGCAAGCTGGACTTTGCTTTCAAATCAGGAGAACAAGCAAAATAAGCTGTTCACAAAATTATGGGAGTGCCTCTATTTGCCAACTGATCAAAATCAAAACAAAAATTCAAATGTAGTACTTAAAAGCTGTTCAACTAATCACAAATTATGCCACAGGCAAATATATGATATGAATGAAACAGCTTCAGAAATAGCTGTTTTTTTTAGCAAGAACTATACTTCTACTTCGTATTGGGAATTTGTTTCTGCTCAAAGCAACTGGAAACCAGTATAATCAATATATCACAAAGGTGTCCCAGGAGGCTGAAAGAACAGCAATTCAGTTCTTCCTTTTCCATGCGTCACAAGACATGTTCAAGTTACCATTCCTCAATAATTGGAGAAATTACAGAAATCTTAAAAGAACGAGATAATAAAATCTGATCATGGTATAAATCCCTAGATTTTTCTACTCTAATCTCCCAAAGTATCTTGTTCTGAAAAACATGAACTGATTACATTCTTGATCCATAGACTACGAACACCTCCACATTCCCTTTGCTGAAGGGATTACAGGCATCAAAAAACAACACCAGAGCTCCTTTCATAAGGAATCTCTTCCAGAACAGCCCCTGATTAATAAAGATGAAAGTGATAAATACTTCTGAAAGAATCTGCCTGACAAAAAAAAATGAGGCAAAGCCTATCTAGAAGAAAAGGATTGTATGCTCTGTTGACGTTGTCAGTGACCTGCTTTAAACTGTCATGGCTGGGATGAATAGCCTAAATCACCAATCCATTTTATGACTGCTCAATCTGAGCCAGGGTTTAAGCAGCATGATGTGCTGCACAGGCTACGTTAATCTTTCCACAACTTAAGATCCACGGAGACCTGCAATCTGCTCGTGCCAAGCAAAAAATATCCCCTCATCTTCACTATTATTGAGGACTGCGTTCATTTAAGGAGCAAGTTTTCCAGTTCAAAGAATGAACATACAAGTTTCAGGAAAAATATATATCTTGCACTACTCAAACTTAGTGCAGGTTTTACTGTTTGTAGACCTCATGCAGAGGTGGTAGGAATATCACATTCTTTTTCTTTTCAATTTTGACCATGACTCTACCTTAAGAATTGTCTCTAACTAATCCTCGGTATATCCTTTAGTAAATGAAAATAAACCCAGCAGGAACAAAAATCAATTATAAAAAGAAAAACTGTTAGAGGGAGAGATGCCATTTGCCTTTTCACTAATTCACAGTATTACGGGCCTGCAGAAAAAGAAAGCATGCTAAAGTCTCTTGGAAGCTGTGCAATATTCCTTTTACTTAGTGTTTAATCCCTTCAGGAAACACAGTAAGAGTAAGAGGAGTGCAAACAAATTTTAAAAAGCTGTGCTGGAGCAAGTTTTTCTTCTTCTTGCTCTGAGCACTTGTGAGAATGATCCAAGAAAAGCTCTTAACATTTAAAAATTAAATTGATGGGAAAAAGCTAATATTTATAAATGCTGTTTAGAAAAATAAAGAGGTAATTTTGTAAAGAAATAGTTCTGTTTATATTGCTGCAGTTGTAAAATTCTTTTAAGTTTCTCTAGTCACAGCTGCTCAAACAGATCTGACAGTTAGTTTTAAAATATTAAAATCTCCAAGTTCTTTAATGAAGTGGCTGTAAGACTGTGTAAACCCACCTTCTAAAAGTGTTCAGCATTGTCATTTGAGACATCTGTGAAGACCTTCTAAAGTATTCAGTCTAATTTTCCAGGAATAAAGTGGAAGTGTTTTTTCTGAAAAGGATAACCAGGAACCATAAAGTTGTGTGTATAGTAAAGCAACAAAAAAAATGTCAAGGTTAGATACCAACTTCGAGCTATGTTCTAAATAGAGCTAAAACTATTTTATGGACTGAAACAGAACATACTGTCATATTTATTAACTAGAGCAAGTACCCCAATATATTAAAAATGCTACTGTTAACTCAACCACCCTGTAGCCAGCATTCATTGTTAAAGTCTGTCAATAAGGGGGTGAAAAAATTCTTAACTCTAAGGTCAGCACAGCCCGTGGAAGAGCATTATTTCTCAGGATTGACTAAACCCACAGGTTGTACTAACTTGAAGCTAAAACTATCCTGAAAGAATATATCCTTTAATTTCAATTGGCTGGCAGTATGCTCTATCAAACTGTGTGCATATGCCTGCACACAGATGTTTTCATGAGTTAGCTCAAGAATATAAATTTCTTTTTTTTTAATAGTTCTTAAAATGGATTTATCTAAGCAGAATGCAACATTGATTATCACAACAGCAATGCCAAATGCAATCACCAACACATTCAGGCTATTATTTACCTTAATATATACTTATTTTTATTCTTAGCTTCACTTTATGAGGCTGAATGACAACAATTATTTTTTATTTGTGATTAATACATCATACTATTTAGAATGAAGTTGAAATTTGTTTTCAAAACAGCACAGAACAGTAAAACTACATCAGTGAGGTAAAAATCTTGCAAAGATTAGAGACAGTGTGTAGACATTGCATCGCTATCCTCAAATCTGAATTCAAGAATAACCATGCTTCTTAAGAAACAGAGAGCGACTTTTTAATGTAAACGTGTCAGGTCCAGCTTCTAACCAGATTCGTAAGTTGATATTTCTTTTCAGGAATTAGGCAGCCCATAGGTCTTCTTTTTTCTCCCCTGTAAATGTACATCTATATTAAATCATCTCACCTCAACCTCTTATCGGTTAACTAGTTTTGATAAACAGGTCAAAATCCTTAAAGACTATTATGTAAGGGCTTTAAAATTAGTTTTCTTCTCTCTGCTTTTCAGCATGCTTTAAAAAGTTGTCAATGCTGAAAGGGCTGATGGGGTTTTAAGTATATGGTCACTTCCAGCACACAAAGTAGCAAGGTCTTTCCTCCACGCCTACTCCCCACTCTCACACCTACTGGGTAATCCCCCTGGTCCTTTACAGCCCCAGCAGTGCACGAACACTTTCACTCTATGGGGAAGAGTAACAAGATGTACTCTAGATTCTGCCAGGCTTGGTAGATGCTTGGCATGGGTTAGTTTATTAGTACAGATGTATCCAACAAGATCCTTCTTCTAATTTAAATTTTGTGCCCAGATATATATATTCATGTCAATACTTAACAGGCAGCATTTAGTTCCCAAACACAACCGCACAGACGCTGCACAAAACAGACTACACTATGTCACAAATCACAGTGCTATTCTGGACACGTGCATCAGCACATCAACTTCTATTCAGATTGGTACCTCATGAACGACATCAACACTTGACATACTTTTTTGTTGATCTAACCATATCTAAAAGTAATGTTGCTGAAAATAAGTTAAAAACATGGATTTCTTATCCAAAATTTCCCTTTTTAAAATCACATAGCTCTAGAAAACACATGCTGCCATAGCTGCCTTTCTCTGCTGTCTCAAAGCAGCAAGTATGTGCCTGTCTACAGCCAAACACTTCAGAAACTAACAATGGTTATAGAGGAAGAACAGTAAAACTGAGATACAACTTACATTTGGGGGCTCGTGTCCCAAGTTGAAGCATTGTTGGTATTTCAGCCAACTTGCTTAGCTACACTGATAGCAGCTGCAGTCACGTTTTTGACTGTAGAATAAACACATTCTAAAAACATCCAAAAATAGTGTAGACTTGGCCATTGGAAAGAAGCTCTGTCTAACCCCTTTCCCCTAACACAACTATATTCCTTAACCCTGTGAAATTACAAATATGTAATCAGCAAGCAGGCAATAAGATTAACTCTAGGCAGAAATAAGAGCATTTCAACTCAAATCTTGAGTGAAAGATGCTCTTAGTGAGCCAACAGATTTGTCTCCAGTATGAACAAGAAGCACAACTACTATATGGATAACACAGCCTCCCCAGCTTTAACCTAGATATCACCAATAGGAAATCACATATGCCAGAAAAGATACAGGGAGTTCTGATCCCTACAGGATACATTATCAAGTCTCTGTATTGTTCTAGCCTGAATTTTAACAGAACAAAGCTCTAATATGAATTACCCTACTTGTATCTCAGATGAGTTTAATAAATGGAGCAGCACCACAGATTTTTTCCTTAAATACAGGGACTTCTTTTCATACTTGAAATCTTAGTGGGCAAAAAGGGAAAGAAAAATACTGAGCAGACCATTACTAAACCAGATTCTCTGTTCTGAAAGGGTCTCAATGAGCAGGGTGGAGTTTTAATAGAACTTTTAACTCTCATTTTGCAGTTATTGCCCTTCATGCAAATCCCACATGAAAGTGTTTTCCTACTTCAGGAGCCCTCCAAGGAAACTTTTCATACAAAATCTGCAGCTGAATAGCACAGGAGTAAACAGTAACATTTCTGTCCTTGAGCAACTGAGTATGGTAGTTCTGTCTTGTCAGGAGACTGCACAAACAAGTGGCCCCCTTTGTATTGGAACTGTGTAACTATAGGATAAACTTAAGACACAACACAAACAACACTTTCTTTTAAGCTGGTATTTTCTCAGTCTCTCACTACCCAAGATTTCTTGGGGTTTTCTGCACATGAAATAGTTGCAGCTAAAAGAATCAACAACCTAGCTGTTGTAGTACTCTGCACCATGCAGAAGACCACATAGATTAGTCCCCGCTTACCAGCAATGTACAGTACATTTTAAATCTTTCTCAACTTTTGTATCAAAATGTATTTCAAAATCACCAGCTTTACCAATAACATTAAACATTTTAGACAAAGTTAGTTAAGGGGAGTGTTCCTTCCTTCTTGCAATACTCCCTTCATCTATTCGTGTCTCCTCAGTACATTGAGCTACTGATTCCGATACAATCCTCCACAAGTCTGGCTGCCCTCTCCACACAGCAGAGCTCTGCTCCAGTGCTTTGCTGGAGCTACTTCTCCGGAGCATGAGGAAGGGGAAAAGCAAAGTCCTGGACAGCACAGCACAGCCCACCTCTTGCTTCATCATTTTTGCTGCAAGCACCGAAAGGTCAGGTGTCAGGAAAGGACAAAGGCTGATACACAGAACAAACATGGTGTTTGGAGTCCTGTGCCAGGCCTAGCAGGCTCACCCCAAGCAGCAAACAGAACTTTCATATTGCATACTTTCATGAGCTCCATAAGTCAGCTAAGTCTGAATTCAAAATACACCCATAAATTGGAACACTAATTTTAAAAGACACGTCTTGTGTCAGTCTGTACATGATCCAGTACATGAAAAATAATAAAGTTCACTAAACACATTAAGCCTGACACTTAAACAGCATTTACAAAATAGCACATAAAGACCTGTTAGAAAATGAGCTGTATGTAACGTGTGCTAATTCACTGACAGAAAAGTGGGAAAGTGATTCTCCATTAAGAGTCCTTTTCATGTCTTAGTCAACATCTGCATCATCTGTGCATAGAGATGTATGCAAACACTGCTCTGTTTCTCCTCACATTCTAAATTAAAAAACCAGACATGACAGTAGAAGAAAATAATACACAAATGTTTACTGAGAAGATAAACTTAAGTCACATCTGTGCCAGTAATATTACTCTAGGTATACTGTATCAATCAGCTTAAATGTCTACTTCTTAGCTCTGTACTAATAGACTACAATTTTTTCCCACTTTGTGCAGAGCTCCATTTTCCCAGTTTCCACAAGTTGCATGGGAAAAAGAGAACAAAAAACCACCCTATAAATAAAGGATGAATGGTAATTGTCATGTTTTCC
This sequence comes from Merops nubicus, assembly GCF_000691845.1. NCBI lineage: Eukaryota > Metazoa > Chordata > Aves > Coraciiformes > Meropidae > Merops > Merops nubicus. The sequence goes on along the minus strand of NW_008617240.1, from coordinate 24,737 downwards.
ACTAGTCACCACAAGAACAATCAGTATTAAATAGCAGATCATATATTGTAGCACCCAAAATAAAATACAAAATCTATTTGTGCAAATATCTAAATATCTCAAGAGGTTTAAGGTGATTAATGTTAATTCTTAATGATGTCTCTACCTATATTTGGCTTACAGAATATTCTGTATCACACTACTTCTGAATAAGAGTAAGATAAGCATGTTATAAACACTCATTTGTTAGCATGTGAAAGCTACTACAGCTTTCAGAGTTCCCCTACCACTGGATGAGGAAAGCTGAACTATACAGTAACACTACAGTGGAATGAAATTGTAAACAATTTAATTGATAAATTCTGATATAAAAAATGAATGGGTATAAATTTCTGGGCTAGCTACATTTAACATAAATTAAGTGGTTTCTCCACACAAGTGAATGAGATCTGGGGGCAACTTTCACTACAAAGCAGTAAGATGAACAAAATAAACCAACCTTTCACTGGCACTTGCAAAAGTCTTGAAACAGGTGATGTGTTTACTTCCAGTTCTTGACTATCCAGGGAACCTGTTCCAGGTCTTTAACAGCTAACAATTCAAACATCCTAATGCTCACCAAAACTGGGACTTTGTCAACCTAACACTGCAATCATAGTGCTCAGCGTCTCCTTCATGCACCACTTTATGCTTTCCAAATAGGAACATAGAAACCCAATGTACTTTCTCTGCTGCTCTGAACAGACAACTCTCTTTGTAGCCACCCAAAGAATGTGTTCTGAAATCTCTCATAAGTTAATCACTGTCAGTCATAACAGCCTATTGTGAAAAATAATCCACTCCTTTATTTTACCATCAGTGCACTCAAGCATGGTCAATTTACGAGCAACAGAGTCACATGTATCAGCCACGAGAGATCCATTACAGGGCTGCTGGAAAGTTTGTGAACAAACAAGTTGCTTTCCTCTGATTATCCATAGGCTAAACCTAGAAGTCTGTCTTTCATATTATTTTCACAGAAGAAAGAAAGGAAAGCCTTCCAGTGATAGGTCTACTGTTTACTTCAACACATGCTCATGCAGACAGTAGGCTAATTACAACTTCAAATTTTAATATTACAGTAATAAACTCATTCAAATCAGGTGCTCATGGAAGAAAATGTCATCTTAAAATCACTGTAATAGCTCACAGTGCACCTGATACAAGCAGCATAGCTGTTGGTGCAGAGACACCAAAAGCATAGCTGCCACTGGAAGCGTGGGAGTCGCTCGGAGCTGCAGACGGTGCACTCGCTAGAGCTTGGGAGTCATCCGGCTCTGTAACCATCAGGAGCTGCAAAATAGCAGCCAGAGCAATCCACCTGCAGGTATGCAGCAAGCCCTGCTCACGCAGCCGGGTGAATACAGTCACACAAGTCATATCCGTAACAGCTACGAGACAGCGCTAAGAGATTCAGACATTGCTAGCGCAAGAATCGTCACCATTTATTAGCAGTAACTAGCAGACTGAGGAGTTCCACAGAAGCTACACACACAAGAATACACGCAGGCACAAATTCTTTTTTAATGTTTGCACATGCACATATTCTATAGTCCTATCTCACAACCAGCCAAGGATTTCTCAGGGAATAACCTCCTACATGTGACATCATAAAACTTTCAATTGTACTAAAGACAGGTCAGAAAAATCATTCCGACTATTATGAAATCCTAAAGCTCTGTAAGACTTTTGAAAAAAAAAAAAAAAGTACATAGTGTAACTCACTGAACTCTGCCTTTTTGTGTGTCATATGCAGAACACCTGCAGAATACCCTGCTCCTTAAAATTATCTCCATTTAAAACACAGGCTATAATTAAAAATATAGTGGCAAAACAAGCACTCAAATTTCCAGTTTTAACGTTTTCAGTAAGAATACACAGATAAATCCAGAAGTAGTCTACCACTAAATTTAAAAAGAAATTCAACTGAGGAAACATCACTGAGCACTCAGACATTGAGGGCCCTTGGCAAACTACAGCAGCCTCACCCACCCATCCTTTTGGCAGCACTGAGATGCTACAGAGTGACCTGCGTGGGAGAGATGGCCGACATCACTGCACACCCTGCCAGAGCCCACACACTGAGCTGGAGAAGGGCTGCAGAGGAGCTGTGGATGCTGACACTCTGGATTGCTTTCCGATGCGTATTATGCTGTGTTCTGCAATGCACCTGACCAGAACAGCAATGCAATTCTCACCACAGAGATTAGCTATTTCTCTTAACTTTGCCAGAAAAGATTCCCAGACAAGTCAGAGGAAGTTTCTTGTTTATTGCAATGAGATTTGACTATGAGTCAGAGTATAATTAATCCTTCACATGGACACTCAATCACTTAATACAATGCACTCCAGTTAATTAATAGAGCCAATGTGCTAGGCAGCTGCTTAGGTATTTCTTGTCTTGAAGTGACTTTCTGGCTGCTAGAAGAAAACCTGCTTTGACTGCAACTGCTTCCACAATGGAAGTTACTAAGTGACTCCCATAAGAAATCCACAGTGTATCAGAGATATCTAAGAAAGTATATATACACACATCAAAACTACTATCCAGAGCATCAAGCCTATTCCCTCATATAAAGAGATTTAATTTAAGCACAAGAAGTATTTACTATCATGAAATACTATTTTTCCCAGTGAAGTGAATATTGTATACTTTGATTAATTTCTTTGTAAGCAAAAAGATGACTAATACAGCAAAATTCCTGCTTGTTTTCTCAACAAGCTACAAATCACTATACCATTCAACTTTTAAGTGTCAAAACCATAAAGCAACACAGCAGCACCTGAAGGAACTGAAATAACTTTAAATCAGCACAATATTTTATAGGAAATTTTTTGTTGATCTACAACTTTTTTCCTATCAGGAAGCACTGATGGCAGCCAGACTGTTTACCTCACTACAGACGTCTTAGATATTAATATAGATTATCTGTAAACTCCCAGAAACTGCCAAATGTCACTTCCACAGAAGTCTTGAGTTTCAAAATTAAATCTGAAACGTAATGTTCTTCAGAAATGTCTCTGTGGACTTAAACATAAGACAAACAGTTATATAAGACTTACAAAAACCTAACTAATTAACTCCACTTCACCCTTAGAGCAACAAGGCAGCCCCAGCCAGTGCACCACCACAGCAAACGCAGCTTCTGGCAGCCTAGCAGCGGCTCCCCTCCCGAGTTCATCACCAGTATCAGGCCACAGCAGGGGCAAACATAGTCACCCGATGTCCCACTGATCACAGGGACATCACAGCACCATCCCGAGACTCGGCAATGGCACAAGTAGGTCCCTGTGGGTCCACTGCACTCAGCACTCCCACCCATGAGCTACTGCTGATGCTTCCTCTTCTTTCCAAGAAAGGATGTTCAATGCCTGGACTCCCAGCCAGACCAAAAATTTTGGTGTGAACTCACAAGGCACAGAAGCTTACTGTCACTTCAGCAGCAGTGCTACTTTAGGATGGCCTAAGGCAACTACAAACAATTCAGTTTCTTACTGACTGTTAAACCAGATGTTTCAACATCTATTTAAAACTACGGGTATTTCTGAAATATTCAATATAATTAAAGGAACATTTACTACAAGGGACAAAAAAGTGCCTCTGCTGAAAATAAGGCAGATCCTCCTAATCTACTTTTCAAAATTCCAATAGACTGGCATAATAAAATGTTTGCATCAGATTCCACAGGACAATGAGAAATGACTCCACAGAAATACAATTTTGAAGGAAAACTTACTTCACCCTGGAACATATTGCACCTTACTTTGCAATGACTGACTTTAATATCTTTAACCTGAGGCTTCCTTTGGAATATAGTGTAAGCATATATTCGGTTCCAGTTTAAGGTATACTTAATTGCTTAAACAAAGAAACATCTTTCTATGGCACTTAATGCATTGAAAGTTTCAGTGAATGTATTTGATCATTTCAGAATTCATTGTCAGGGCAACCCCAAGACTGACATCTAAATAACATGTCAGGCACAAACACTAATGATAATTTCTCTTCAAACACTTGTAGTATAGAACAAGCAGAAAATTGTTTTTAAACATGAACATTTTTAATAGTAAAGTTTTCTTTCCTCATGACACAAGCATCTTTATTGAAGTATTAAAACTAGTTATTCTACACTGACTTTTTTCAAGAAACTAAAGACTTTCATATGCTAGTTAACATATTTATTTGATTTATAAAGTATTTATTGAAGTAGGATTTTTTTTCCAGAATGCTGATTTCTACACAGTGGATTTACTGGTTTGGCTAGTTCACCCGAATCCAACAGCAAGCTAGAGCAGCATCATAGGTCAAGCACCACATGTCTCAAATTACCTTAGCTTTAAGTTTTGTACACATTATTGAAACACTAAAGCTTTTCAAGATTTCTTCAGCCTTTTATTGTATTTCTAGCATCTCAATAAGCCAAAGATTTAAAGGGAAACATTTTAAAGAAAAGCAAAGCTATCGGAGCAGATGCATGCTATCACTTACTATGAAAGCATTTTCTAAAGCGGATCACAAAGACTCTTCTAACATAGCTGATTTTTGAGATTTGCCTATTCTGTTAAGCAGCATGAGCCACATGACTAAGACCATTAAGTATCTAATTAATCTGAAAGTTTAGGGGAAGAGCAGCACAAATTCAAGACTTTTCAGCAGTACGGGCAAGACTTTCCACTCCACCTCATTTTTGCTGCAGCAACAGCGCTCGCACCCACTATCCTTCCTCCCCAATATCAGCAGCCCCAGCGACCTTCCCAGCCACCCCACACAGTCACTCTAGTCCTGCTGCCCTCATACTGTGCTCCTGGTTCCACTCTGTCCAAATTGCCAGCCTCTGAGAGCTACTCAGAAATCTGCCTAGTTTCAACCAGGAGAACAGAAACCGAGCTCAGGATACTGCACGAACCCAGCTTTGCTCTAGCTTGCCTCTGCCTCTCCCAGCAGAGAGCCACCGCCAAGACACGCCGTTACCTCACCCACGGGATGGGACAAGAGGCGCGGGCAGAGCGCTGGGCTGCCCACCTCGCTGGGCGTCGGCACACGGAGCCAGTCCAGCAGCCCCTGTGCCAGAGCAGGCAGCACAGAGCCTCCACCCAGGCAATCTCATCCTCTGCTTTTAGGCTGAGGTTTTGCTGCCCTTACCAGCTCCTCACCCTCCATATCAGGTCTGTGATAAAAGACAGTTAAGGAAAACATATAAACAAATTGGGCAACCTTGGTATACCTATTCAGCCACTTCAGTTGAACTTCATTTTGGGGGTTGAATGTGGATAGAGGAAGTAATCAGGCTACTACTACTGCTGAAACAAAACAAAAAGCAATTAGTTTGTTTCGAGCTACAGCTAAACTAACTGTGAATTATTTCACTTGGACCTTCTGAAGTGCCTCAGGAGACATTCTTCTGTGTTAAGGCTGCAATTACTCTACAAAGCTATACTGTAAATTCTTCATCCCTGTACAGCTGTCCCTCTGCTTACAGCTACACTTAACTGAACTGCTGCCATCAGCTACCTGCCTTTTACAGACTCGGGCTATATATACTTCAAACACTATTGTAGCACATCTGCACTTTCCCTTCAGTACTGCTATTGATAAATGCAGCTTACTAGCAGTCCTCAACCACAGGCTCATTCTTAAGTGTTTAAAACCTATTCTCCACAATCTGTCAGTCATTAAGAGCTTTGCAGTTTAGTCTGAATTACACCATAAGCACAAAAAATTTTTCAAGAGTAAATTCTAAGACTTATTTTTGTGTCTTAAAGAAAGAAAGCATGCTTTTGTTACTTTCATTCAAGAATACCAAACAGGTGTATGATTTCCAGAGAAACCTAGTCTTGTGAATATCTTCAGGAAGCAACATAGACAATTAGTGATGTTACGAACTCAATTTTCAGATTTCACACTAGATAAAAAAACCAAGCCTCCTTTATGTTCATGACCAAGTCACATTCACTATCTGATTCTAATAAGATACAAAACACTTTTCATGTAGCAGATATAATTGAAACTATGGAAGACTCTGCAGTTATTTCAGCAGTCCTTTTATGGGTAGCAATTCAGTACTCCCTTGAAGAAAAACAAATACATTGCTGTGTTAATCCAATTCCTTGGAATTATGGGGAGTAGCTTCTATATGCACAGTAACCAAAGCTTTTACTCTTTGTAGCTTCAGCTCTCCTTGTTGCAGACGTAAAAAGCCGTAGTTGAGATCAAACCACAGACTAATAGACATGTGATAAAACTGAGCTAAAAGCACCAACAATTTATTATTGTCTGATATTTCACACAATCAAATAGGTAGACAGGAAATTTACATGGCACAGAAACATAGCACAATACATAGCTTACAGGAAATTAAAAAGAATGCCAGTAGATAAGTCTCCATATTATGCCAAGATGGTATTCAAAACCTAAATACCTTCTTAGTATGTGAGAAAACGGTCTTTAAAAAATCTGTCTTTAAAAAAAAAATAAAAAAATAAAAAATCACACACACACAAAAATCACCACACTTTAACCAAAACCAGAATACGTATTAACTGCTCCATAAAAGCAGTTTATGGTCAACCAAGTATTCAAAACATTCTTTTACATATTTATCTCCAGTCTCTCAAATAATTAACTTTAATTTTAAGGACTAGCCTACATTTTAACAAGTAAGCTTTATATATTTCAAAACAAGTTTTAAATACAATAAAATTTGTTTTAAGACAGAAATTGGAAAGGCATACATAATTCCATGCTTTGGTACTCTTCATATTCATTCCACAGAATTACGATAAAGTGTATTTGTAGATGGAATGTTTCCATAAAATTTCAGAACTCTATTCTCCTCATGATTTAGGAGAAAAAGTTTACATAAAATACTTGAACTGTGTTAACATAACATTAGCTACCTTATTAAGCTTTATTAAACAGACCAATATTAAAAAAAAAGGTGCTAAAAAAGGTACAAAACTCTTCTTAAAAGCCAAAGTGGACATTCAGTTGTTCACTCAGAATCTTTCCTACACAAGTGCATCTACTCTCTTCATTTGTCTCTTTTCACTCTTGAGAAGTTTTGCTTCATTTAAAATATCTAATCTATTTTAGTAGCACGCTCATCACCATCATACAGTCTTAACAGAAAACATAACTATGCTCAACTATTTTTGTCCCTGTTCTTGTGCAAATGGGGATGCCATTGTCACACCAAACAGCACACTTATCAATACAGATCTGATCACTGAGTACAAGACTACAGTTCACAACAGTAGGTTTGGCCTCAGAGAAACTTTACAAAAGATTTAGGCATATATTTAAAGATTGGAAGTAATGATCAACTTTGCATTTAATAAGCAAGAAAAGGCTGTGTACAAAATTTCTGGAATGCTTGTGTGGGCAATGCCATTTGTAATTCCGGGGGCTGGTGCACTCAAACAATGGCTCATAGAAGATCTTTCAGATACTATTAGATTGCAGATCATTGGTTCCACCACAGCGAGCCTGGAACACCCTCAAATTTATGCAATATTCACAGAACACTTAAGTAGAATGCAGAGGGGGCTTGCTACCAGCGTGACCATCTTTTTGCCTTCTCCAGCTATCCTTTACCCTCTCTTTCCCCCGAGCACTAGGGAAGGAGAGGAGCCAAGGAGACCAAATAATACCCATCCCCATGGAGCTTTCCCCCTCACTGCAGGCACTGGGATTTATAATCAAAACTGTCTGGGACACAGACTGCTGCTAGTGTTGCCTGCAATGCTGGCAGACTGTTAAAGTTACAGAGAAGTATGTGGCAAAATATGTACTCTTGCTTGCCAAGCATATAATCTTGATGCATACTTCCTGATAGGAAAAGGATTTAATAAATATGAGACAATTTCCTTTTCCCTTTGCTCAGAAACTATCTTCTTTCCCATGTGCTTAAGGTCACAGAAAAAGAAATGGCACAGCTTCTACATTTAAAAGACGCTCAGTTAATTCTCTGACTGGAATACCCAGTTAAAATCAGGAGAAGGCAAGTTTGCTACAAACTTTCTGTTGCCAGAGATATTAATTAAATAATAGGACACATAGGCCGATGGAGAGCTTCTGATGCTTAAAAAGGAAACAACAGGCTAGCAGTAAGCAGAAAAGCAAAATACATGGGTCACGGAATCAAACAACAGCATTACAGTGCTGAGGGACTTGGTTTGCTTCATTAGTATAGCATGGCAACGATCTAATCATTCATTTAGTAAGATGCCATATGAGTGACACTAGTAAAACATTAGACAAACCAAGCCCAAGATTTAGAGTCCTTATTAAGGAAAACAATAAATTCAAAAGATTTTGTTGAAGAACAAATGTGAAGGAGATATTAATAACTGTGTTATTAATAACCTTACAAAGAAGAAGGACCCGTTGTCATTAACAGAGAAGAGTTGGCACACTGAAAGATGCCCAGCAAATTACTTACGTGTTACTAAAGTAACAACCCTGATTGTATTTTCCTTAACTTTCAACATCCTTCTGCCAGTTAGCATCTTTTCCTATTTGCAAACAAGGAGGAAATAAGACCTTTTTACTCAAGACAAGCTGTGAGAGATTTCAGTTGCTCAATAAGATACATTCAGCTCAGTGAACTCAAAACCTCACAGAAGACAACAAAACAGTTGACATGATTTTTGGAACAAAAATCAACAACACACAGAGCGAGTTTGTATAGCAGCAAGATTTGCCTGACAGCAAAAGGCAGTCTACATACTTAGTTTTACCAGAAGTATTAACCGTCTTTGAAGCAAAAAGCAGCCCTAAAAGGGTAAAAGATTTCAGGAGGGTAATACATCTGCTAAAGTAAATCAGAATTCGCAACTGAAATTGTACATGTTAACTTCTGTCTCCCAGTCATAACATTTCCACAACTGCCATGTCGAACTACTGTGCCTCACAAACAGAGTTTAAGCCTCATCTGACACCTCCTGAAGACATATCTGTACAAACAATGATCAAAATGAAACAAACCAGAAGAAACCTCTTGCCTTTGCTTTAGGATCTAAATCATGTAACTTTTAATTTTTGACCATTAGTTTATAAATCACAAGCTAAGCAAACTTTTTACGTATATAGATGTACGTACATACATACTTAAAAGTAAACCCCATTCTCTGTATTGATCCTCTTTTGGCTAATCCTCTCCTACCCTATTAATACCATCTAAAATATCTTATGCAAGCCTGGAAGCTGATCTTCAGAACCAAATATGAACTCTCCGTTCTTATAAGGACAGCTAGAGTAATCACTGGCAAAACATACACAGAGGATGCAGAGCAGAGAATTCCAAAAGCAGGACCCTCTCCCCTATCTAGCGGATGCCCATGGATTCATGGTAGACCGTTGTCCGGCACCACGTCCCTGCTGCACAGTGTGGTTTGCAGGTTCATCATTTTAGGCTCTCCAGCACAAGAGAGCTGAGGGCATACTGGAACAAGTCCAGCAAAGACGGTTAAAGGCTTGCAGCATCTGCCCTATGAGGTGAGGCTGAGAAAGCTGGGATTGTTTAGTCTAGTGAAGAGGCCGTGGGGTCAGGGGATCTTAATACAAGGTATAAATACCTGATGGGGTAGGAAAGAAAACGGAGCCAGGCTCTACAGGGTGGTACCTAGTGAAATTCTATGAGGTAATGGGGACAAATCAAAATACAGGAAATCCTACATGAATGTAAGGGAGATGCGGGGAGGGCAAGAAAAATCTGTTTTATTCTTGAGGGTCATCGAACACTGGAACAGGTTGCCCAAAGAAGCTGTGGAGTCTCCATCCTCAGAACTATGGAAACCAGACTGGACAAAGTTCTGTGACCCTGCATTGAGCCGGAAAAGGGGTTGGTATGGGTAATCTTCAAAGGTCCCTTCCAATCTCAACAATTCCATAACTCCTATTACAAGTAAAACAACTAATCATATTCTCCAAAGGAAGCAGGGAAAATGAAAAAGAAAAGACAAGAATGCCTTTATGCGCTCCTATGACAATGCCAAATAAGTACTTCACAAAAATAAATCTAGAATCCCTACCTCAAACCAGCTAATTATCTCACCAAATTGAGACCAAGAGATACCAGTCATCATCAGATGTGTTAGGAATAGGATGACAAAGACTATTTTGAACTCTACTAACCAGAATGCTGTTTGAAACATTACAGTTACTGGCCTGGTTGCCTACAGAAATAAGACCTGTGCAATCATACTGACAGTTCATCTGTTTGTTATCCTTCTCTAGTAATGTTTACATTCAATGGTCAATTTTAACCAAATTTAGTAGTGGTCCAGAGGTGTCAATAATACTTAATTTCTGCAGGACTCACAAAACCAGTCTGACAGGAAATAAACCCAAATTAGTGAAGAGTGTCTAGTATGAACCCATAAGTAAGCTATTCTATTTAGCTTACTAGCTTTACAGTCAGTACTTCTCAGTCAGACAAAATACATACTTACCTAGTGATACTTGGATGGTTCTCCATCAAATATATTCAGAGGATAATGGAAGAAAACAAAGGAAGAAGGTACGGACAGCACAGTCACATTTAAAATTGACAGGCAGAATGCTGACATTTTGTTCTAAATGAGAGTAAGACAAAATCATAGAAAACCATGCTTCACTAAGTTTTTCCATTAGAAGTTACTTTTAAATATTTAAAGTCCTTTCAGGTAAACTTGAATTCTGCAGAGGATTACAAGAAGGTCAACAATGTATTTGTCACCACTAGCTGAGAGAGGCTAGTATTTCAGTACTCGCATATTAACACTTCCAGCTATTACTGATTATTGTCTAGGGCATCGTCAGAACACAAAGAGAGGAAAAAAGGAGGAAAGAACATGAGTGGAGTGACATTTCAAATACAAGAAAAACTAATTATTAACTAAAAGTTTTACTGTGCCAGTCCTGCTTTTAGCACACTACTACTACACTCATTAGAAAGTTTTTGAATGAAGTTAGTAGAAGCAAATCCAGCAATATATGCCAATTTCAACTGATAGGATTTCTAGGTCCAGTTTATTTCACGTGCAGGACTCTCATACAGAGTTTTGCATTCTGGGTATGTTCCCTTCCCTCCCAACCCACCATCATTACACCCAGAATACAAACTGATTTGTGACTTGAACTCAAAGAATCCGCACTCAGGAACACACGGACAGTTAGCTGATCATGAAAGTATTAAGAGAGAGCTGCGAAGCTTCACCTGCTACAGGTACTTGAACTGATACTGCAGAAAGGATGATGCAGATTAAAAAAAATAAACAAACTGCCTCCTGAATTGCTAGTTTAATAACCTTGGTGAAATATTTTGATGATTTTTACAAGTACTCATGCCAAGTTAGTTCACTCTGATTATCGACATACATCAATTGTTGCAGCTGACAAATCTGAGAAAACAAAACCAGGGTAATTTTGAATTTTGATAGCAGCAATTCCTCAGACTACAATAAGTCATGGCACTATTTCTGCACCCCTGCCAGAAGAGTGCCAAATTTGTTGCAGTTACTTTATTGAGCATGGTGGCCTCTTGGACTGGATGCAGAGAGCACAACGACTGTGTATGAAAACAGAAGTGTCACATCCTGAATCAAAGTGTTATCTTTACTCACAGCTGGGTAGTCCATCTACTTCTGTTGTGAGCACTAGTGGACAGTTTCAAAGCTGCACAGATAGTCTAGACCCAGACACACCCTCACATATCGACCACAGATACAGCGTATTGGTCTCACCCAGGGAACTGACTATATCAACTTCCATATATTTTTCTTTTGAAAAGTATGCAAGGTTCAGCTGGTTCTGTTAGAGCCTACTGTTACCATAAAATACATCAGAGAAGTTAATTTGAAACCTGTGTAAAGCTTAAGCTGCTTAATTTTATTGACTTAGAAGAAGAGAAAACAAAAATTACAATACTCTTGAGACTCCATGGGAAAGAGAAAAAAGTGAGTGGTCTTTGGCATCTTATTACAAGAACTCAGCAGATCTGATTTAGAACTCTCATAATGGCATCTCAACCTTTTCTGAAAGGTCAGGAGATACCTCATATTTAATAACACTCTAGCCTCCTCCTAATGCTTCTATAAGCTACAGAACATAGACATAATAATCCTAAGACTACAAAAAACAAAATAATCAGAAAACATTAAAAAAAAATCTCTTAATGCAACCACTTTCACATTTTTTTTGGGGTAAAAGAATAATAATTTTCACCACAATAAATCCCTCCCAGAAAGGCATTTTCTTCCTGCCTATTACCTGCTATATTTCAACACCCTCTCTTATGCAAACTGCTAGCAGTGATTTTAGAAAGTCACTACAACTAACCGTTTTGATGTAAGAACTTTTGTAAATGAGAAGACAAACAATTTAAAAATATGACACATAGGCAACAGTCTATAATAATCAGAAGATACTAGTTCTGCTAATACTCCTGTATTTCTTATATATTCTTTAAGTCAACAGCTGCAACAGTCAATGACAAAGTTTTAGATATATTTTAGCTATATAGACTGAGTTAAATGTATTAGGTTGCCTACACAAGAGGAAATTAAACCACCCACGGGAAACAAAGCAGCATTTTATTGATCATACATTGCTAAGCTGACTCCAATGTCCTGTGAGCACAAAACCACAATAATGCAGTCACTGCATTACATCAGACTACAAGTCTCTTTACTTCTCACTTTTTCTGCTTTATGCTGTTCAAGAGCTAGCTTCTAGTCAGTCTTTTGAATATCACCATTTGCACTATGGTGCTAGACAAAGAGCCACAAAGCCCACTAGCTGTAAGAAAAAGACTAGCAGCATTTATCCATGAGGTATAATAAGTTGAACTTATCCTAACCAGGTACAAAACACTGCAGAACAAAAAAAACAGGTGACTTTTGAACAAATAAAACCCCACCACCCACCCATTAAAAAAAAAAAAGCCAAATAAAACAGTTTAAAAAAAAAAAATCATGCAACTCTATATTCCTATTTACTTCTGACCCCAAAAGTTATGCACTGTTTAGCACACCAACCAGAAATAGAAAGCTAGTGGAAGTCAAAGCCCAGGAGCTTGTACCTATGCACTCCACATGCAAACACATTATTGACTTTTCTCTTTCTGCCACTTCTTCCTGTCCATCAGCAAGCTAAGAATTTAAAGAAGAATTTGATCTTTCTGCTCAGTTCCTCAAAATGTCTACATTAAAATTCACAAGTGTATTATGAAGAATAGCAGCAAAACAACAAAGTATACAAATAATCCAATAAAGTCATTACAACCAAACGAGTGGATCAAACTCTAAAACTCACATGCTCTCTTGGCGGAAAAGCACCAAACTGCTTTCAAAACTCTTGCAGAATATTTTAGCCCTCTGGAGAATTACCAGCCCTTCAAGATATCAACAAGTTTTGTCATGTGACTGACTGCATACTCTTGAAAAGAAAGTATAGCCTATGGCACTGCTTTTCAAGCATAAAGATAGGTTGGTAAATAGAAAGGTTTTTCATGCAAAGGGAGATAGATCTCAAAAGACAAAGAGGCATCCCCCTTGGTTTATCACGGTGAAAGGAGCAACAACCTTTTTCAAAACAAAAGTTTAGAAGCACTGCATGGGATCATATGCAGCTTAGTTTGATTCTGCAGAACAGTTTTCATATTGCAATCATGTCGATGTAAGGTCTATATATTAGATTACCTATTTGCATCAAGAGTTATGTTGCCTATTGTTAAAAAAAATAATTCTGAGGTGGTTGCTTCAATTTCAGCTAAAGCCCAGAATGTGATCACCTTCATAGAATACAGTAAGAAGCCTTTCATATTAGTATAGCATTTAAAAATCCCAGCTGTGGATCAGATAACAGTTTACTGCTCACAGCAGAGATTAAAAGTTTTGCATACCTTTGCAGCATCTCACCATCAGACCACTCTCAATCAATTAAAAATGTTTCTTAAGTGATGATTAACAGAGCAAAAGTATCTTCAGTAGTATAGGACTTTATGAACAACAATAGTGTTTACTTTAAAGTTAACTCAAGGGGAGAACAAAAAAAGACAATAGGAAAGAAGAAAATTAAGTGGGGAGGAGAGGTTACGAAGGGCTTGCCTGGAGCTGAAAGGATGAAGGGAGAGAAAACATGGGGAACCACACCTTTAGAGGACAAAATGAAATAGAGCAGAGGGAAAGAAATCCTACTCAAACCAGTACACCTACTGCTGAAAATAGAACCCAAACTTCAGTTGCTTAACGTAATCTCCATACAGAGACTACCAATACGTGGTCTTCTAGCTTAAAGCCATCTCTGCAAATACGTTCTTGTTTTAAAGGTCCCATGAGACGAACAACAGTTCAGAATTACTACCCTTGAATGATTCATGTACACAGAGTTGCCCACTAATATCATGACTTTAATAAGCTCAAATTTAATACTGAAGGAAAAAAAGCTACAATGCAGTTAGTGGCCAAATGTGCTGTTCAAATGTTTGCACATAGAAAAGACATATGATCAAAGGTACAAAAGTCACACTAAGCTCACAAAATCAGACAAAGAAATAATGAATCATACTTGAAACATTTCTGACTATCTCCAGCTCTAATTCACTCCTACACAGTGCTACATTATCCCTCCCTGCGATCATAGTTTACATATCATTTGACTAATAATGTGTTGCAAAAATATGTTTAAAGAAAACTAATTTCTGTAGTTTTACTTTACACTACTGAAGTTTTAACTTTGAAGATATCTAATGGCAAAACATAGTCTGTCTTCGATAAATAAAAGTAATTGCTAATACCCTAACAATAGCAAACAACTAGAAAAACAGTAGAGGTAGAGTTCCCTTTGTAGCAGAATCTTGTTGTTCTAATAAGAATATTCAAGACTCATGAAGCTTTGCTTTCTTTGACAGATGTGAAAGTTGCTATTTTATGATTTTGTTTCTCTTTCATTTTGTAAAAGTATACGCTGCTAAACTTTCCAACTTTATTTCAGTATAGAAAGCAACCTAACATTGTTCTGTCATGTGAGAAAGTTATTCAAGCCTCCACAACACCAAAAACCTTCAGCAAGAGAATTTACACACAATTACTCAAGTACCAGTTATATTCTTGAATTATCAGAGAATAATGCTAGATCTGAACACATCTAGAAAAAAGACTTAACTGCACAAAATAGGCCATTTTTATATTTGTGAAACAAAATTAGACTCATCTGCGTCATATCTGCCATGAAATATCATTGCTTCAAGCAAGCGTGTAGGAACCCTATTCCTCAAATCAGGAAGAGATCCTTTCAAGAATAAAAGTGTCATCTGACAACAGACCAATGCCATCACAACACCGCACCATCCCACAGACCCCCAGCACCCACACACACATAGTAACATAAAGAAAATAAAAACTCCATAGCTGTGGGGAAAATAAAATTTGGAGGAAAAAAAAAAAATCACTTTGTTTTGCTAAAAACGAGATTGTCTTTATTACATTTTAAACTGAAAAAAAAGCTGAGGGTGATGGAACAACCAGGATTTGACAAGCTACAGAAATCACATCTCACACAAACACTACCTAACACTGTGTATTTCAAGAAAGCTGACTATATAGGATAGTCTTCTTCTAGAAGCTCTAAGTGCTTGCTGCACTACCAAGTTTCATCTCAACAAATTACCTATTGAAAAAGTCACCTATCTTTACTAAAATTAAAAAAAAAACAACACACAAACAACTGCCCCGTCACAAAAAAAAGTTACTGCAAAGAGGGAAACTGCAAAATTTAATTAAAAATGGATTCAAATTTAATAGAGAACAGCATCCAAAACCAAATAGAAGGTAGGCCAAAAGAGGACAGCGTTCAAGGAAACACAATAATTCCTAATAAAAAAATGAGCAGTCTTTACCACAGTTAGAACCAACAAAAAAAAAAAAAATCCCATGACATCATCGTATTTTATAATATTGTTTTGCACTAGATCCCGATGTTTAAAACTTAAAGCATTTTCCATATAAGAAGAACTAGGATAAATTCTTCATATATGAGGTAGTACAAATTCGAACACGCAAAATTCAAGTACTTCGGTCCTGCTTTGATTTTTAACCACTGCTGATAATACAGTCATTTCAGCTCTGAACTGGTAGTTGATCAAAAAGTACAGTCCAATATGACAGGAGTATGGTCAGAGCATAGAATTCACCTCCAACACAAAGTAAAAACAAATACAAAACATGCAGCAAAACAAAAAAAACTTTACAATGTTTCATTAATTTCCTCTTATTAAGTTTTTATCAACACCATTTTCACATCAACCAGCTTACCTTTAGATACTTACATAAAAGTACTAGTTAAGTATCTCTCCTAATGATGATCCATGAAACAAACAACCCCTTAATCAACTTATTTTTGTTAGGTTCCCATTCACTCTGAGCTGCAGGAAAGCTGTTTGTCCTCCACCTAAATGGCAGTTTTTTCCTCTACAATTTTTCTTAATCACCAACAACTTCCTGACACTTCTCTCAAAATTTAAAAGCATTCCTCAAGAACAGTATCTCCTAGAAATCCATAGCCAGGAACAACACTAACCATCACTTTACTGTGCTAACCTATCCACAGCTCTGGATGAAACTAGTATTGGTTTTGTTTTGGGCTTTATTTTTTTTTTTTTTTTTTAAGTAATGAATGAAGTTACATTGAATAGGATCTCTGAGCTTGAACTTTATTTTCCTTTGCATTCTAACCTACACAATCAGTTTTCCAAGATGCACCTATGGACACACTGCCCCAGTTATCTGAAACAAAGCTTCACTCAGGAAGGAAAGGAGAAAAAAAAAGCACCATCAAAAAAAACCCAAACAATCAGCCAGAGGAAAACCACATTCTTCCAAAAGAAACGCTTATCATTTTACCTTTTTGACACAATCAAAGGTCTGAATAACATTCACAGAATAGAAAATAATTTGTTGTGTCTTGTGCAGTTATTTTAACTGCTTATGCTGATCCTCCAAGACAGCATCATACTCTGTTGTTGACCTTGGGAGCAATACAACATAAAAACCCACTTAGAATTTGAAAACTAACACTCACAGAAAATTATCTTTAATGTAGCTAGTTAAATGGACTCTTAAAACATTTAACCAAAGAAGTCAAAAGAAAATCTGACTTGTTTTTAAAATGAGTAAAACAAGATTACGAGCTTCTGAGCTTTTGAACAGAAAGGATCCACAGATTTATGGCACTTTTTGCAAGTAAGCAGAGATCATTCAACAGTAAAAGAAAGAAGCAGGTTGATTTTAACTTCAATAACCTTAATATCTAAACCACAATATACCAGATTTTTTTGCCTTTTCCAAAAGAAATAACTTCACCAGGCAAATTAATTTTCCTGCATAATTCAACAAATTCTTGATGATACATGTGCCAAGCCAGAAAATCAGGGCTCTTGATGGTGACTAAACAGTTCATCCGATAAAACCTGTTTTTATCTGGTCCCATTCCAAAGTTTCACTGCTGCTACATATGGCATATGTCTCACCCTTTATCTAAGGCATATGACATCCTCTAGAACAGCACCAACAGCTTGGGAACTTCATGGTAAAGCAACCACCTTCATAGTAGGTGGTTGCTTTACTACCAGCTTTGGAATGCAAGTTAAGAGAATGGGAAGAAAAAAAGAAAACTGAACAAATGGTCTGAAAAATGCAAAAAAATGGCTGAAGCAACTGTGCTCCAAACATATTGGGAGCATGTTTTGCACTTTTCACACTGACTTTTAAAAATCCATTTGAAGGCAGTAAATAAAGCACTTTTCATTCTTAGCTCAGTACATCAAGTCTCATGACTCCTCAAGATAAAGTTAAATTATTTTGACTTTTGAACAAGTCAGCACAGTAAAATGCATTTCAGCTAATGTATGGGTATTTTTATAAAGCTTTATTATGCTTTCTGATATACAAGAAACAGAAGTCCATGACACACAATGGAAACAAGTAATGTAGCTTCTAGCACCATCCTATCACATCAGAGCAAAAATTGCACAAACTTTTCCCCCAGAAGGAGTCGTCTCATAATTAATACCCAATCTCTAGTTAAGACTGTAAATAATCTTGTGCTTGTAATAGTCTAAGGATGAAAGCAAAATGTAAGGTTATGTATCTTTTACTAATTTTGCTAAAGCAAGTGTGCCTGAGGGGGGTGGAGAACAGGACATGATGACAGTGATAAAAAAAGCTTGTCTTCAGCCCCTTCAGGTCTTCAAAGAGCAGGAATATTCAGTTTGATTTGTTATATATGACTTCTTAAAAGTTGATATTTTAATATAACCCATTGGCACCCTTCCCAAATCAGAACGCTGTCATTCTACACTACTGTGTTCCATAATAAGATTTCATGTTGGGGTTGGATGAGGTTTTTGAACACACATTTCTCTGGCAATGCAGATCATTGCACAGAGGGTTTCTTTGGAGAAGGCACCTCTTCTCCAAACATTTTCTCACCTACAACATAGGATTTAAGTATTCCCAAATTCACATATATAGTTTCATTTCTGCTGCTCCTTCCAATACCTCAAGTATTCAGTCTCTACTGTAAATCATTTTTATATTCTGCAGTAATCTTATGGAACTTAAGTAGTATCCTTACCTTCTGACAAGACACTGGGACTAAATTCAACTATGCAAAAAAAAAAAAAAGTAATGTTTTAATATGCTGTATGTTTCACCTTTTCTACCAAATGGAATGAAGAGATAAAGACTGAGAATATGGATTTCAGTCCAGACATGGTCTCATGTTGTAAGCAAACATCATACTCAAGGGTGGAGAGAGGAAAAATAAATGCACTGATCGTATTAATTATTAACTGTTTTCTGTAAGGCACATCCACGACCACAGAGAGTAGAGAAAGCATATTGTGAAAGTCAGACCAAATATCCAACAGCTTAAGCTAATTAACATGAGTTAATCAGAGATCCAAAACAGGTTTCATAATAAAAATCACTCACAATTGGGGTCTGTACTGTAGCAGCATTGATACACAGCAACCCCAGCATTGACTGGAGCAGCTGCCTTTGGCCATTATGTAGATAACCTCTTGCAAAGTTTACTGCACTACAAAAGTATTGATTACAAAGGCTACCAAGCAGCCTTAAGATCAAACATGGACTTAAGTAAGAAGTTTAACTTCTTTGAATTTTGATTGTGTTTCCCCACCACCACCTCTTTTCCTCCAGACATTGTATTTGCTTCAGATTCATGGTCCAATAACGTAGCACCCTACCATGGCCAAAAAAAGCCATACAAGAGGATCCATTCCTCTAAGAGATCAGTGATACAGCGGCTTGCTATTATGCCCCATCTCATTAACTGACTGATAATGGAACCACAGCAGTTACAGCACTATTTAAGTACAGCATTTAAGTATAACTTCAAACAGAGTGAGGTAAACACAGGATAAAACAGCTTCTTTCAGGTAAGGAAACAGCAAGTAGTTAACTTACAAATGGCGTCTACGAAGTACAAACCACTGTATTTGGAAACCGAAGAACTTTCAGATCCAAAATTGGTATGTTCAAACTCAAAGAAGGTTTCAGGATATACCCAGTATATCCTAAAATATTTTATTAATGCTTCCAGTTACATACAAAAGCCATGATTCACTAAAAATGTTTCACTAAATGTGAAACCCAAATGCCTATTTTAATCACCAGATCTTAATTTTGGATTGATATTCAAAAGAAGTCAGATACGTGCTGAGCCAACCAGCATTTAAAGGTCTGCCTGGTACAGATGCAAAAGCTTGCAATAAGAATATATATTTTAAATCCCATATACAGGATAATGAAGCATTTCAAATTAGAAAAAGCTGTTCCAATTTTCCATTGTGGTAAGAAAGCACATCATGCATTTTAAATGCATATTGAAGAATGTTATTAAAAATACAAAAACTATGTTCTTAAAACGTTGTAGTCAAGTTCTTATCCAGGCCACTAAAAAGAATACCACAGCTATAGTCTGTACTTCTCAAGCCACAGTAATGGGATAGCAGTAATTTACAGTAAAATCTGGTGTTACATTTAGCTGTACAACACTACTAATGACAGAGTAATTTCAACAATAAATATTTGGTTAAACCCTGCTTTGTCATCAATGCAAGCAATTTAAGATGAAACTGATCTTCAGAGTCACACTTCTTTTTTAGAGTCTATTTTTATTTTCTGGTAACTGAACATCTTTTCCTACAAAACGTTTCTCCAAAAACACTGCTTTACAAACAGAAAACCACAGACAATGTTAGAAGCCAGAGGGAAGATTCAACCTAGGCAATCCTTTAAACTGTCCTTAGCTAACCCTATTTTACTAGTTAATGCCAAAGTCTTCTAACAATGACCTTATACAGCACAGCAGCTGCATCAGTAACAGCAAGGTAAGTTAAAAGGCCATTTCACAGCCTTCAGAAAGAACCCAGGGAGGGGAAACCAAGACACAGCCAAATATGAGCACAACAGTAAATATAATATCAAATAAAACATTCAATTAATGCCCTGGACACTGACAAGCCTCCAGTTTTAAAGACTAGATCCTCCTGCAATGGCTCCTTTACAAGCAGGTCTCTGAAGAAACAAATTACTATTAATGAAAGCACTATACAGAAGAATGACAGTAGTCTCTTATCTTCTAAAAAACACCAACCAAAAAAACACTCCACACCATTAAAACTCTACTACCTGCTTCTGAGACTATTCAGAGACAGCCAATCAGTTTTTATACCAGAGGCCAAGTTAACTGAAGTCAGGCCTTTAAAGCATCTCATACTTGAGTCCAGCCACAAACCATCATGCCATCGTCAAAGGAAGTTGTGATGTGCAGAGGAGAGGGTAGGCATCCAAAATTCTCTTTTATGAGATCTCATAAACATCACCTATAATTGAGTCCTCTACTCTTGTAAGAATGAGAGGAGTTTCAGCCACAGCCTTTCTCCACAACTAGGAAAAAAAAAAACAGGGTACGGGAGAGTAGAAGGCAAGAAGGTGAAGAAAATTATTTGAGAAGAGAAACAGGATTCAAGTTTTGTTTTGTTGGGGTTTGAAGCCTTACATATCAAGTCCATAGATCTCTCCTGATTGTCTCTATTTTCAAGGTAGTGTGTCAGATGTAATGAACTACATAAAGAATATAACATGGAGAAACCAAGCCATGAGCTGTAAACTGAAATTAGAGAGTGCTACTCAGCAGAACTGCCAGCACTGCCCATAGAGCTTGCTGGGCAGGCAGCAGCGCTCGCAGAGCTGCCGTAACACACTGTTTGCACAGTGCCACTGGAACACCACATGCTGCTCCAACGGAAACAACCTTGTTTTTCCCCAAGTCTGTTAAAATAAACAAGCTTATATTCTTGCTGAGCTGTCCCACTTGCATTCCATGCAACTCTATATAGTCTCACACCATACAAACTTGCTTTTCTCATTTCACTAGCCAAACAGAATGGCTATTTTTGGATTATAATATTCTGTTGATAATGGCCTTCACTGAGTCTGTAAGGTGAAGTCTATAGAGAAATTAATTACTAATCAAATTACCTTCACAGAAGAGTTTATTACGAACTTCTAAATTAAGAATTTAAGACTTGCTAAAAGTCAAAACATTTACTCTATCATTAATATGTTCTTTCCTGTATAATATTACAAATCTGACCACTTAAACCATGTAAATTTATCAGCTCAACAGCAAAAATATTGGAGAAGTTGAAACAGAACAGAACTTGGCTCACTTTGTTAATATAAGAAAATTTATTTTAGAAATTTAACAACATAAATCACAAATTACCTTTCACTCCAATAGAAGTCTTGAAGATTAGTCAAATGCAATTAATTACGACAACTGGGTAACAGCACAGTATCTTCTTTACCTATAAGAGAGGGTTAAATTTGGAGTCAAATTACACCAATTATCACACCAGTGAATTAGAAAGACCAGGTAAACAAAACTGAGCTGCACTTAAAAGAGAAATATCTTTTTTAAAATGTGAACACCCTCCCAAATAGGAAGAGAAAAAACATGCAATCATTTAACTTGCACTTTGATTTTAGTTCTCTTAACAAAATAGGTGTGGCAGTTTATAATAAAGTGTAATGTTCTTAAAGTCAAGAGAAGTCTTTTCTTCCAACTTAGAAGGCCTGAAATAACATCTTATGATACAGTTTTACTTCGCATATAACCCAGGCTATGACACAATTGCACGCTACCACATCCCTTTTTTTTGCTCCCATCCCCTTTCCTGCATCCAGCCATTGTGCGAGTAAACAATGAACAGTTTTCCATCACAGCTTTTCTTGGGTTAATTTTGTCTGAAACAAGGAATTAAGCCCACCTTCCTTCTCATTCTCCGCCAATTTCAGAATGAAACCACCCTCTGAATTAGTACATCCTTCTTAAGAAATATTCAATCTTGCTTTAAAAATATTTAATGGCAAACATGCTGTACACTACAACCTTGGTAAAATAATTTTTACCCTACTGAAATTCACACATAGGAAACTGAAATGTAGAAAACTCGTCCTCTTTCAGTAATTTAGAGTAATGCTGTGTACTACAGACGTAACCATTAAAAACGTAAACCATTTAGATCCTTTTTCCTGCCACTGAATCTTTTCATAGCACTATTACATGCTTTCACCCACACTGCATCTATCACCATTTTATGTTTTTTTTTCCCTCCCTTTTTAATCCTTAAATAGATCAATCACAGTATCATAGAATTGTTTAGGTTGGAAAAGACCCATAAGATCGAGTCCAACCATTAACCCAGCACTGCCAAGTCACCACTAAACCATCTCCCTCAGCACCACATCTATATGTCTTTTAAGTATCTCCAGGGATGGTGCCTCCACCACTTCCCTGGGCAGCCTGTTCCAGTGCTTTACAACCCTTTCAGCAACCAATTTTTTTCTAATATCCAAACTAAACCTTCCCTGGCGCAACTCGAGGCTGTTCCCACTTGTCCTAATACTTATTACCTGGGAGAATAAGCTGACCCCCACCTCACTTACAACTTTGTATTTCCAAAGGAATAAAGCCTGGATCTCTATTCCTTATGGCCCTGGCTGTTAGGAATTTTGAACTCTTCTCTACTTTCAAAACGTATACACACAAAATATGTGCATTTGTGAAAGCCTTGTCTAGATAATTCTAAACCATATTGTTACAATGCAAGCTCATCTGCCACGGGTACAAAGTGTTGATATAAACTTTAAGATGCATAACCTCTGAAAACGCAGAAGGGAAGGTCATATTCAAGCCCAAAAGGAATCAAACTGAGCAGAACACTGCAATTTAAGCAAGAGAAAGTAGATCAACTTCCCACCATAGAGGTTAACACCAGACAGAAAACAGCATGGTAAGCAGAAATGGAAACTTGTTGGAAGGGAGGAGAGCAGCAGCTGAATCAGAACCCTTCAGCTGAATACCCCTTCAGGGCCGCCCCTGTGTAACCAAGGATGCCACAAAACAGGTTCTGGACTGGGTCTGTTTTATAATGGATTGGCTCTGTAGCTATGGGACTAAATTTATCTGCTGTTTGAAACTTAAAAATACCACACCAAAGGATGCAGCTCTATTTTTTAAATGGCTTCAATTAAAGAAGCACTCTTGTCATTTCAAACTCTCCAGATCTAGAAATATGCAAGTTTATGAGAATTTACTGAAGTTTTACAGAACTACGTGCTTGTTGCACTTCACTGACATTCTAGCAGACAGAAACATGAAGCAGTAAAGCTAAGCAAGGCACTATATGTCAAAGCTATAAATTACATGTTTTTAATTAAAAATTTGTCTTAGACAGCTTTACAAAAAGGAAAAAAAAAACCCTTAAATTAACTGCTTGGTAGTAGTTACTAATATCAAAGCACCTTAACCTAAGTGTATTCCCTAGTTGGCTATTACTTGTTCCTTGACAGCGATTCATTTCAGAAGCTTTTTCTGGAAAGCATTAAGATGACAAACGTTCAAACCAACTTCCTTTACGTCAATCAGTAATCATTCATACAGTAAACTCCTTTAAGTCCATTCCAGCCATACACATGCATGCACAATACTGTTAACATCAAAAGGGATTAACTTCAATTCAGTTGGATCTTCACTTATGGAAAAACGCTTCTCCAGAAATGTTACTACAGTGTTAATAGCTCTTTTGATAGTATTCAGACTTTACAGTACTGTAATCAAAGCCTTTCAAAAGAACAATAATAGGAAAAGAACTTTAGACTCTAAATTTATAAATAACTTTTTTTTTTTTTTAAGATACATAATGTTCACACAGAGGCCAGGTCATCATATCTTGAAGAGCAGACCTTTTTTTTTTTTTAAATAGCAGATAGAGAACATACAATAGGATTCTACACGGACTATTATTCTAATACTGAAGAGAAAGGAAATTAGGACTGTACAGTCTTCTCCAATTTCATCCTCTACCTAATTATTGATAAACGGCATCAGTGCAAAGACCTGTGTAGCTCATTTTTCTACAGTTGCTCACTTGCAGCTGAAAGAAAGAAAGAAAAAGACCGAGTCGCAAACAGATGCGGTTATCAGACTAAGGAGTGGTGCTCCAGGAGGAACGATTTTTAAATCTCCTCTCCCCACGCAGTATCCACAGGACTGGTGAGGGAGAGAAACCGACAGAAATCAGGACAGATTTAGGGGGAAATAGAGCTCTTTTTCTTGCCTCGGACCAAGAGGCGGGAGCCCCGAAGGC
>NW_008617239.1:0-494 GCF_000691845.1 Merops nubicus | reverse complement strand
AAAACGTGTAGACATGGCACTTTGGGAGATGGTTTAGTGGTCAGGGCACTAAAAACCTCCAGCTTTTTCGATTTCAGTCACGAGGCTTGAAAAAAAATAAGACTCCTACTAGTATATTCCCTCTGTTATTTTGGTCAGGAAAAGCTTACTTGGTGTAGGCTTAAACATCAGGTAACATACAACACCCAGACTGTTTACTGAGTAGATTTGCATCACATCCACGTGTACATCAAAAAGCACAGTCAGCATCACAGCTTTATATTTACACAAAGATCACGCCCAGAGCCACAAGCCCAAATGCCATTAAGGGACAGTTTCAAGTCCCTAACATGGCTTTTACCCCAGGACACCCCAGCCTTTGATGGTCATCTCACTCGACTTCTTTCATGCAGCCCCCATTTTGAAGCTGCTACACAATACATATACATATAGCAACCCCCTTTGTAATCTTTGTTCTCAGTTTGTTATATTGGGTGGTGCACATTGACACTTTG
>NW_008617238.1:338-547 GCF_000691845.1 Merops nubicus | reverse complement strand
TTCCAACCTAAAGGATTCTATGATTACGGAAATAGTCCCTTCTTATATGTCTTAACTCTTTTCTGGACAGAGTATTGAATACTTCTTCCCCTTCTGAATCACTGCCAGTGGCTCGCTCTGTTCCAGACCCACCAGGCCCTTCCTTGGCGCCTCCACTCCCCACCAACCCATCAGACCAATTTCTCCGGCTCCTCTTTTCGGGTAGAAAT
>NW_008617238.1:0-291 GCF_000691845.1 Merops nubicus | reverse complement strand
GGGAGTGGGGCGGGCCGCGGGGGGTCTAGTGTGATCCGCAGCAGCCAGGGCCGGAGTGGCAGCACCCAGGGCCGCAGCCAAAACAGTGTGCTTACAGTACAAGATTTTTTTCCCCAAGCTTGCAGTGGCCAGTATCAAAATCATGTTCAAACATATCAATATTACCAAGTACCATACACAACTGTGTCACTGCAATTCAGGGAGGTAAGGCTTTTCCGAGTGAAACACAGAGGCATTCCAATAATTATCCATCCCAATCATATTAATGCACAGACAATAACTTAATCCAAG
>NW_008617237.1:252-525 GCF_000691845.1 Merops nubicus | reverse complement strand
TCTACCATCTCATGGTCACTGCAGCCAGAGCTTCCTTTGACCTTCACATCCCCAACAAGACCCTCATTGTTGGCAAGTAAGAGGTCCAGCAGAGCATCTCTTCTTGCTGGTTCCTTTATGAAGAGGAGGAGGAAGAAGTTATTTTCAATACACTCGAGGAACCTCCTGGATTGCTTATGTCCAGATGTGTTGTCACTCCAGCAGATACTGGAGTGCAGCACATCTGGCTCTTCTTCAGTCTTGAGGGAGGTGAACTTATTTTGTAGCTGTCAT
>NW_008617237.1:0-208 GCF_000691845.1 Merops nubicus | reverse complement strand
AGGCACTGCAGGGAATCATTCAGTCATGCTGATTTCACAGCAAAACAGTGAGAATTTTCTCTTATGCTATTCTCTTAACACTTCTTTATTTGTGTGCACACACTTGGAGTGCAAATCCTTCCCTGTTTTGTCGTTTATGAGGCATTTCATGTCCACATCAACCTGCTCCCTTTGCTGGCTGACTACTTTCTCACTTTCTTGTGGGCTA
>NW_008617236.1:7347-14112 GCF_000691845.1 Merops nubicus | reverse complement strand
CTCCTGCGTGAGGAGGCCGGTGCGGACCGGGGGGAGCGGTGAAAGGTGCGACAGCAGCGGAATAACTGGCACCCAACCCTTCCCCGACAGGTTTCCAAACCCCCATTTTAGCCACGGAGCGGCAGACGGAAAACCGGTAAGATGGCCGGTACCGCGGGCCGGGGACTTTGTTGCGAGCAGGGGTGGGTAGCAGAGCTCAGAAGAGGAAAACAACAAGTCCGATTTCCCCGGAGTCCTCCCCGGGAGCCCCAGCGTGCCCCCGAGCTGGGATTTGGGTGCAGGACACGCGGCAGCGAGCGGAACTCTCCGCTGAGCCTCGGCAAGCGCCCGGCTCCCGGCACGCCTCCAGCAGCTGTCAGGAGCGGGAGAAAACCCCTCTGAAACGCTGGGTGCCAGAGTGCTGCCACAGCGCCGAGCGGCTCTGGAAGTGGCGTTTCATGCCTGGGAACATTAGGCAAGACCACTGTTAAAAAACAGGTTCTGCAGCAGCTCCATTGCTACGTTGGATGATGTAAAGGAGGAGGAGAAAGGAGTCAAGCAGTTACAGCAGTCGTGAGCCCGCCAAACGGAACTGTTCTCGACTGTGTTTTCCAGAGGACTAAAACAGGCTAGAGTAAGGGGGATCTTACGAACAATGCACCCGAGCTCCCTTTGAAGCATGGGACGGCAAACGCTTTCGTTTTCATTCAGAGGTGTGACATCCAAAGGGCTGTCTCCCCCTGCAGCAGGCAGGGCACAAAGCAGCAGGCTCTGCCGCTTTCGGAGGAATATTTTAAATCCAGAGCAGAACCACACACAGTCCCCTTACCGTCACATCATTTTACCATACAGGCTGAGCAATGACTCCACGTTCTAGGAGCAGAGAAATAGTCAAACCTGACCCCACACCGTTCCGATTCATTTCTCTGTCATCAGGTGTTGTATAGGGCTCTGCACAGGAGTCCTGTGGGCTTGTGTAAAAGTAGCTTAGTGCTTCCATCGCCATCGTTCTTAAGAATCAGGGACCACAGGGCTACAGCTGGAGGAAACACTGCTGTTACTGATACAAAGTCTTCTACCCTGCTCACAGAGGGACCTGCAAACACACCCCTGCCAATGTCTAAACTGGAAGAGAAAGAAGCTCTGACGTAGGCTTTTAAAAGTGTTTATTGATGGTTATTAGATGGAATGATGGCGCAATAGTGCAAACCACTGTGCAATTGGGAGAACAAACTCCCTTCCCAGCTTTCACATTTACTTTATTATACAGGAGACATGGAATAAGGATTAAATACAAAACGGGTCAGTATGCTGCGCTTACCACACTCCACTGGCCTCTGGGCAGATTACTGTTCCCTCAGTGCATGTCAGTTCAGAGCTATGTTGACGTGGGGAGTGGCTGCTATGTCCTGGCCAGCTTTACCAGCAAGACAGCTGGAACCAGCCATCTTCTTCATTTGTACACACATCCTCGGTCTGACAAACCTAGCACTTCACTCAGCCAGTTTCTGCACTTTCTGCTTCATAAATAATGGAAAATATCAGATGTTAACAAGCCACGAATTGTATTTACTACCACACTACAAGTGAGCTTCAAGAGTACTTCTTAAGAAGCAAGATTTCATCTAATACTCATCTGTCTTGCTAGCTTGTAAACTTAGGTGCCCACTTTATCATCTCTGTGTGATTTTTCTCCCTGGAAGCTTCTAAAAACAATTAGGAGTGAGCAGCTACACTTTGTGTTTCTAGTGCTTGAGAGTCAGCATTGGAAGATATTTATTTGCCTAATAATAAACCACCAGCTAATTTCTCTAAGGAAGTAGCATTGTTACGTTATAAGTCAAAGAACATCCTGTCCTCCAGTGATGTATTTTAGGAGAAAACAACCCCAACCATGCTCAAAAAAATGAAACACCACAAGGCTAAGCTGACCAGCACGGAGTGGTTCCACCCACACATACTTCTCTGTGCCCTTCAAATCTGTAACAACATCTTTCTCTTCAAGAGAACCTAGAACCATAGCCACCTGGAGACTGATACAACCATGGGGCAGAGACTGGAGGCTTTAGAAACTGCTGGATTAAGGTGATGTGAATCAGTGTTGTGCCCTCTTTGAATGTCATTCGTATTCCAGTCCAACAAAGTTACCTGTACAGACAAACATTAAAGTTGTGCCACTTGTCAAAAACGAGACATCTCCAATTATTGATCACACTTCAGCATACAGTTGGGACAGGGAATAATACATTACAGAAAGCAAACCCACGAGATTTTAGTTACATAAAACAAGATAATTTGTATATAAACTGATAAATACCGTCTCCATGGTTCACTAACTCCAAATACTAGTTATCTGCACATTAGTTGCTAATATCTATTACTAGAAGTAGTTCCAGCTTGTGCTCTCAGTTCATTTCCGAGACTAGTCAGCCTGTTAGCTCTGAGGGAAAACAGTCTCAGCAATCAGACTAGGTTCCATGTGAAGATTTCATTTTGATATCCACCAGATAAGGAGTCCTATGATTATAGAAGCCACAGCAAGGCCAAGAATCAGGATACAGATCTTCTTACGGGATTTCTTCTAATAAAAGAAAACAAAAAAAGCCACTGACAGCAGGAAGAGATGACAAGAGGAAAGAGCAAATCTATCAGTTAACGTTACTAACCCTTGCAAACCAAAACCCTTGATGTGCACACTTACTCAAGAGAAGTTATTGGTGTAATCTGAACACTTTTACATGGTAAACTGCATGATCATACAGATAAACGTTTTTAGTTTCAGAAGAAAGGTGGTCCAAGAGATGCAGTTAAGTCAAGATGTGACAAGTTTTGCTTCTCTTAAGGAAAAATGCAAGTTTTGGTTCAAGCCGACTACAAAACCAGAACTTGACAACACCTACTGCATGCTTTTCATCCTGACAGACAACACCATGGCTTCAAAGGGAAGGCAAGCATCTCTAGCCATTTAGATTTTCCAGGTAAGACTAATAAAACTTCTGAGGCATTCTCTGATGCAATCTCCCTTTGCCCACTTGGGCTTGGTGTGGAAAAAACTATCGCATTTCTAAAGTTTAAATGATTTCACATACACTAGCTGTACTTGGATTTTATAGCTTGGATCTCTTCATTCATCACAGGAAACCACAGGCTGTCCATATACACCAAACATTTTTAGCGTAGTTACTAAGTGTTTGAGGATAGTTACATATACCCTCTTCCTTCTCCAGCCAGAACAACACATCCAGTATGTGTCCAATAGCTCCCAAACTTTGGTAACAGACCTCAAAACTTTGTGAGGGAAGCCACGGAGTGAGAGGATGCTGCTAAGTACTGCCAGATGTTAAGAGCTACTTTCCCTCCCTTGCACTAAACAGCACAAGGGTTTTATTGCCTTCTAGTACTTCCCCATTTCACAGCTTGAAAGAGTCCAATTTTTTATCCTTTGTGGAAGCCTGAAGTCCCAGCAGTAGAACTATGTATGGGACTGAACAAAGCAGAACCCTTATTCCTTCACAGAACATGGACCTACAAGGACAACAATCATGAAAGGAACCCACAAAACCCACTGAGTGTCAAACACAAAAGAGATTTAAGCAGCAGCGAGAACCACTGCAAGAGAGCTGGCAGGACAGGGAGAACAAAACTCAGCAGTTAGAAAGAGGGGTGCTGCAAATCCTGGTCACCAGAAGTTTCCCAGGTCTGGGCAAAGATTTTTGCATATCAGTGTCTTGGCTGATATGTTTCCAAGATGGATACAACATGAGAATTTGTTCTTGTTTAACTCCTGAGAACAACAAAGACATTTCAGCACTTAAAACTTGCTGAGCACGCCTTCGTGGAGGAACAGACTGACATCTGATCATCCTCTGAAGTAGAAGGGTAATTTCAATACTGTTTTTGACTCAAGTGCTTTATCTATTCCTTGCAGCACAATTTTGAGAGCATGCCAGCTTGCACAAGCTGTTTTTAATAACTTGTTTGCTGTGCTGCAGCCTTCAGTATGTCTTGTTATGGCTCTTCTGTTATTGCTCAGTAATAGAAGCACGCAGAATTTACCTGATAATAGGCAGCTCTCTGTAACTGCTCACTGGCTCTTTCCACATGGACTTCTGCACTTTCCACATTTGCCTCTATGCTATCTATGGAAAAATAAGAGAACTCACTGTAAAATACTTCAGCACATCAGTGTTTAAAAAAAAAGTATATCAGAAATACAATATTTTTTATACAAAGTACTGGAAAATATAATCTAAATAAATAATATAATTGAATTAAGAAGAAAATTACTATTATCCAAACACACTTACCAATCATATCTCCTTGATCATGAATCATCATGGCTAAGTCCTTAAATATCTGATTGACATCCAAAATGTCTGCCTGAAGACAACAGTTTAACAAGTTATAACAAACACTGATTACAATTTTTCTCATCCTCATTCTTAGTACCTCTTCTGACCATTGCTCAGTCGCTTGACTGAGGTGACTTGATGCTACTGTCTGTGGAATTTGGCATTAACACAGGAGCCTACAATGTTCCTGCTAATGAATATTTGTGTCATCACACTAGCAGTTAGTACAGTATGGAATTCAGATGCACACTGTAGCATGTGTTGCTCCTACCATCTCTGAATGACCAGCAGTCAACACTGAAGGAAGATACACTTAGTCTCCTTCACCAGGAACAGGGAGATTGATCTTGGCATCAATCCTCTAAGGAACTCTGTTCCTCCACCTTGATCTCCTCAGCCCATCCCATTAGTTAGCACTGCACGACTTCTCTGTGTTATCTCCCAATACTGTGAACTCGTGGGATCTACTGGTCACCTCTAATTGCCTGATTGCTGATTCTCTTTCTTTAATGAGTTCAAGGTCCTGTTCAGTTATTGCCACATCTTCTTCCTGAGACTGCATTTGATTCCAGTCTTCGCCACTGGAAAGAGATGGAAAGAAAGTCTGACTCTTTCTCTGAGGACAGGCATTTCTGCACTCCATTTATAGCAAAGTGTCAGTGAGTTAAAGGTGAAAAGTTGCCTACAGAACAAGCCCCCAGGTTCCTGACCCTGCAACCATAGGCAGAGACAGGACTGACTGTGACAACAGTGACAAATTAGAACAATTGAAAAAAAAGGGACAGATAGGAAAAGTGAAGGAACTGGAAAGCAGTTACATACATAGAGTACTCTCTCTGTTCTAGGACTTGACAGTTACAGCATTATAGAAGAAATCCCCTTATTTCAGTTCTGCCTTTTTTGGTATGGTTTTTTTTTTCCTTTTCTTTTGTTGTTTGTTTGTTTGTTTTTTCCCAGTACCTGTACCTTCTTTCCCTCTCACCATCCTCAAAAAAGGTAGAAATCAGGGTGAAGGTTTTGACAGAGAGGAGCCTGCAAGCACGTTATCAGAACAAAAGAACATCTGACAAGCATCTGGATTCAAAGGTTCTCACTTGCTATCTGGCATTTGAAGATAAAAATAAAGTGCTTTAGTTTTTTTAATTCATTAGTCTGGTAAGAACTTCAAATTAAATCACACACCAAAAGAGATGTTAGAAAACAAACAGCTCTGCATCCCAGTCTACCTCTCTCCTGATGATCTAGTACCTGATAACCACTGCAAAAGTTACACCACTTACAATGAAAGAAGTACCTATAATACAAGAAATAGAAAGCACAGAAAGTTCTTCAAGGGGAACATCTCCCTCTCCTCCACAAGGAGAAGTGTGCTGGAAAGCACTGTAACATCCCAGTGTGAGGTATACAAGACTAAATAGTTAAGTTTTAAAGTCTCAAAGTGCCAAAAGAAATGAAGATAAACTACATGGCTAGGTCAGGGAGAGCTGATCATTCCAACAACTCAGCTCCAAGGTGACAGCAGGGTTTTCAGGTATTTAAGGCAGAACTTTCTGACATGTAGCACACAAGAATGACTTTGGAGGAGCTGCTGTGTGCCACCATCTCCTGCTGAGCTAAGAGCCTCTGCACGAACAGGCACCTGTCTGGCTCTCCTTGCTTTAGTGTGCAAGGCCTTCAGACTGATGAATCACAGTTTGCAGAGGAAGGCTGTATAGATGAAGCATGTAAGCTAGGTCTATTTATTTAGAAAATTGAAGGATTTATACAGGTAAGGCCAACAGATTTCAGCCTAGTTTTCTCAAACATACATACAGTAGGAACTGACCCGGGAGTCCCAGATACTTCTGGAGAGCCTCGAGTTCTCTGCAGCACACTGTAGGGTTGATAGAACATTTTACAAACCTATCTACTAAGCAGGCACACTGTTGCTGCAGAATGACAACCACCTGACAGGTGACTAATGCTGTCTTGTGCAAAATCTAGAATTAGTTTGTCAAAGCATAATGTCCAGGACTTCTGAATTTAAGGCAGCCTCACCCTCTACTCTGTGATAGCTGCAACTGGGCTGCCAGAGAACACCCAAACCCATGAAACTGGGTCATTGTGGAAGAGTCACAGTGAGGGAAATCCTGCCTGGTAATCTTGTGGTCAGAGTTCAGGAAACTCCAACTCCCACATAGCAGGGACTCGACTACTCTCAGGGCAGTAATCACACCATCCACATTTAAGGAGGATAAAAAACTAATGTGCAGTTAATTTTTTACATTGTGTATTAAATGTACTGTCATCATTGCCTTTCAGATCTCTTTACTCTGCATTCAACTGCCAGAGCCTGGCCCAATTTACAATAACATATCCTACCACAAAAACTCAAATGTAATTACACACAGTTAAAAGTATAACATCAAGAGAACATGAAGCCATTACCTATCAA
>NW_008617236.1:1236-7316 GCF_000691845.1 Merops nubicus | reverse complement strand
GCACCGCTCATCAGCCTGGAAGAGATAACTGAGCTATGAGTCTTGCAGACCACCAGGATGACTTGCAAAATCAACAGCAATATCTTGAAGACAAAGGCACATGCTGTCCAGAGAGGTCTTTGAGAACACCACTGTCATTACAACTTTCAGATTTAAATTAGGTTAATTTAGATGTAGATTAATCTTCAGATGTAATTTTTAGATTCAGATCGCCTCTGCCACTCAGAGGCAACTGGACAACCAACAGCAGCTACTCCACTTCCTCAGAGCAGTGTCACCATCCCCTCCTTCCTCAACAGGCAGCACAAAGTTTAGAGCGTAATCCAGGGGATAAATCCATTCCCTTGTCGAAATGAAGAATGCATATATAACACCAAGTCCCAAGGCAAGGGGAAAACAAATGCTTTCATTGGCCTTTTTATTAGGAGTTTGTCAAAATATAATAGGGAGAAGGTTTGAATGAACATTGGAGATATAGGAGCTATAAGAAAATACAGAAACATAGTGTGAGATTTTATATGTGATTCAAGGTGTGGTAAGCTTCCAGCTCATCTCTTAAATTTCACTCTAGGGTTGATGTCAAGCAAAGAGCAGCCTGCAATACTTTGCTATGAACTATACTTTGACCTCCTCATCTAATCCTCCACAGCATTTCCAGCTGCCAGGATTGCTTCCTTCCCTCCTCTACTAACAGTCATGCTGAGATGAGTGCCTACTAACAACATCTGAATGACAAAATGAATGCACTGAGGCCTCATCTGCACTCAGCAACGTGTCAGCAGACAGGTATGAAGTTGACAGGCAAGTACAAGATGTCTCAAAGGACTTGTAGTTCACTGTATTAATACAAAACTCCTCTAAATACTTACAGAGATACGGGAGCCAGCTCTTGCCCTTGCTACGGTCTCTTTTTCCTTCTCTGACACTCGCCTCTGCACTGCCTGGAAGTTGTTTAAGGCCGTGGAGAAGTCATTCATTAAACGTTCTTTCTGAAGCCTCTGCTGGCGCTGGAGAATTGAAACACAACCAAGTGTTGAGAGATTCCCATTCATGATAACAGAACTGTCAGACTCAAACACCCCGTTCCCATCACAGTAACAACACTGAATGCTGGCAGTCAAGTCATCTTTTGGTTCCAGCATTCCGGGGCACTGGAAAGAGCAAAAATATTTTTATTCCTTGTACCAAATGCTCTACCCCTTGCCTCCTGCAGAACAGTTTTTTGTAATAAGGTCCACTCATTTAAATCTAGCTTTAAGTCTGAATTAGAGAGGTCTTCAACACTATTACTTTTATTCAAATCACATTCCAGTAATCTACCACACTTAATTATGAGCCTTTTTGATACCAATAAGGCCTTCACCCTGCATTTCTCTACTTAGCCAACCTGGTAGTAATTAACTTTCTCTTGTCCTGATAAGACAATGCCCTTACCTTTCTTATAAATATAGGAAGCCCTATGTTTCCAGAACTAACACCACCCATCATCCCAGTTTCCCAGGCTGTCTCTCCCAGCTGTGCCACATGACAAGCCTGCTGATACTTGATCAGAGAATATCCTCAGTCCTGATAACAATTTCAGTTTATCTTTTCTCCAAATACAGTAGTTTTAATATTCCTTTTCATCTTCATTTTACAGCACCAACTTTTTTAGCCTCCACAGAACATGTCCTTCAGGTGTTGTGACACCCCACTTGTGGCAAACGAGAAGCTGTGAAGAAGCTCATCCCAAGGATGCTCAATACTCTGGTCAGTTCTTCTGATTTCTGTCAGAGAGATTCCCTAAAGCTGTCATAGATTGCAGGCTTTACAGTAATGCTGTCCTTCAACAAGTCTGGATCAATTCAACAGCCATTTCACAGAAATAAATGTTTTCCATTAATTTTGTCTATAATAAACCACTACAGCAGCACCACATTACACTGCAGCTTCCATCTGAGCTGGCTGGAAGCAGTAACCCTTCTGCCAGAGGAGATCCTCAGCATGTTGATGTGAGCTCCTGCAGGTTTGGACTGGACTGTTCCAAGAGGCTTCCCTAGGCTTCAAAAGTCACCCCTGCATTCTGTGGGATGCACACGACAGGATTTGTTTCACCAGAGGGAGGATGACTGAAAAATATTTGCTGAACCAACAGGCAAAACATGGCCATGCTTACAGCTGGCATTTAAACCTTTAAATACAGAATTAGACTAAGACAACATCTGCTGACCCATATCCACAGATCATCCCACAACAGTATCATCAAAGCAGATCCATCAGTATTGTGGCAGTGACTTAAAGTGGAGCAAGACAACGCCAGCCACAGAGGACTGTTCCTTCCCTGTCCCACAAGGAAGGGGAACTCAAAGGGCTATTTTGCTTTACTCAGGTATGAGCAAGGTAAGTCAGCTTCCCCTCCACCCCCTAAATCACATCCAAGGGAAAGCTTTTTGTTCTGACATGCAGTTTGCTGTGAGTTCTTATCCTAAAACACTGCCTCACATCACCTGGCAATTGGTAAACAGGAACTTTTAAAAAAATATTATTAACAAAGAGATTACTATTAGAAAGACTATTATTAAAGAAGGATTATTTATTCAGAAAAGTAGAATTGCATACTCAGCTCTACCCAGACGTTCAGGGCTTCTTATTCTCACGCAGTAAAGTTTATGTGTATTTGCCACAGGGAAACACTGTTCTCCCAGTGTCATATAAGCAGCCAGGACACAGCCAGTT
Organism: Merops nubicus; assembly: GCF_000691845.1. Taxonomy (NCBI): domain Eukaryota; kingdom Metazoa; phylum Chordata; class Aves; order Coraciiformes; family Meropidae; genus Merops; species Merops nubicus. Next base: position 4,601 of record NW_008617236.1, on the reverse strand, counting down.
CAATGTGTTTCCCCACTTCAACAGCATTCTTCATTGCAAAAGGCTGCTGGCTCTTCAGCTCTGTCAGTTCAAGCTTTGTGAGGCTGTGGTTTCATTGAATGAGTGATTTAAAAACAGGTCCAGACAAATTCTGTGTGCCCACCTGTTCAGAAGCAGACAGAGGGAGTGGCAGAGACCCCAACTCCTTCAGATACTCATTGGTCTCCTTGGCCAGGCGGTTTGCAGAGTGCTGTAGCTGTTGTCTGAAACAAAGTTCAGAAGCAGTTATACAACCTTCTACCTAAAAAGCAGTCTCTGAGCACTTCAGTTTCCAAAATAATGACGAGGTAGGGGTTCTGAGATCACACATCTTTATACTGGTGTTTTGGGGGTTTTTTTCACCCTAATGGAACAGAGAGATACTTTTAGCTTCTACCATCTACTTGACTCTGGACTACGTTTTAAAAAAAAGATTCAAACATGTTCTGTGCTCCCTGCCAACTAGTATAATTGAGTAGTTTTTAAAAGATTTTTTTTCTCCAATGGCATAAGAGAGAGAAATTCAAGAGGGAGAACTTTATTCAGTGAACACACTCTTTTAGGGTGAATTCCTTGGAATACCAATTGGTAACTAACTGTTCACTTGACAACTTCCAACTCCATTGGTTAAATGTACATTTGATAAAGGTACAGACACTCAGAGATATTAAACTCTTACATTTTTCTGAAAATGAATGGTGAGAGAGAGGAGTGATCCAGGCTGTATCAAACTGAGTGCAAAGACATGACCTTGCACATCAGAGATGCAGTTCATCAGACAGAATGCCAATGCCTCACAGAGAACAGAGCCACGAGTTTTGTTCTGCAGCCATATGGACAAAAATGCTAAATCAAGAACCAAGTTTCTTGGCATTCAGTGGCTACATGGCACTGAAGGGAACGTTGCCCATGCAGCCCAGCAGGTACACAGATGAAAGCATTCAGTTCCTGGATATGCTGACCTGCAATATGGGAGCTGAATAAACCACCCCTGCGTTTCTGTATTGCATCTGCAGGGCAGCTGACAATTTGTGGAGTGCAACCACTCCCACCATAAAGAGGAGGGCTGTTTCTACAGTGAAATGACATAGAATGACATTTCTTTGGTCACGAGTGATTAGTTCTTTAATCTACTGATTAAACACAGGTCAAGTCAGCTGAGCAGCTCAAGCAAACCAATTCCTTTCTCCCGCAACTAGGCTCTGATCTCATCCTCCAAATGCAGCATATGGGGCTATAAACACAATTTATGAACTTATCAAAAAATCAGCTATTATAAAAAATGGTGAAGCTGCATATTCAGAGATTCACAGTAGTCACATGATGAGATAATGGAAGAACTTACTTTCGAGTTTCTTTTATGACTCCAGAAATTATTCTTCTCATAACCTGCTATTTATGCTTTACAAGTTTGCAAAAGATTCAGAGAGACACAGACTCCCTGTGGACTCCCTAGGAGTCAGTTTGGACTATGCCTGTTTAAATGTATTCTATACTGTCCTCCATCAGCATGTTGTTCTTCTGAAATTACCTGTGACATTCTAGCTGCCATACAGGATCACTGATTGTTGGCCAGTAAACTGCTCAATGCAGCTAGTCAGTTTTGGTTTGTAGGAATGTATTAAATTTATTTAATAAAGCATCTCCTCAAAGCAAGTGACTCAGTTCCTCTAAGAATACAGACAGAAATGAAAGAGAACCTACACAAGTGTTAGTTCATTTCATACTTACAAGTTCTCCTGAAGCTTGCTGGAATCCTGCTTGGTTCCCAGCTGGCTCATCAAATTCTTTATCTGAGCAGCTGAAAATAAAGAGACCACAAGATGAATCAGTAAGACAAGTCCTGGTGTATTTTATTCCTTTCTTGAACGTGTTCTTCTACCTTTCCCCAGAGGATTTCTCTCAATTTTTAACTTAAGTTGGTAAGACCACACTTACATTCTTTGCTTTAAATGTAAAGTGTATTTTAGAATCCCCATTTAGACAGCCCAACAGAGTAAGCTGCAGGTAAGGAAGCGACAGCAAGGCATACATACCTTGAAGACACGTCTGTGGAGCTAAAAGCTTGTGCTACTCCTCTTCCTCAGCCTTTCTAGACCAACTAACATAGCTGTTGGTTTCTACCAGCCTTGCTATTTCTGTATCTTAGCCTATCACTGCTGCAGAACAGCTTTACTATGTCCCTCACTACTTTTACTTACTCTAAAGTTTACTTAAATTATTAATGCTCTGTTAAAAAAAAAAAAGAAGAAGAAAAAGCCAAGGGCGGCTGTAAGTTGAAAAAATTTTTAAATCTGAATTTTTCTACTCATGGTAGCCCAAACCTTTCACAATCCTGGCACAAACTCTCTGTTCAAGAACAGCAGATAGCAATGGTGTACTTCACAGCTAGCGTGCACCAGTTTGAAATCATGCAGCAAGAAGAGATATTCTAGTCCTCTTTCTCTCTTTCACTCTTTCTCCACAATCTGGGGTTTTCCTTGTGCATTTTCCTTGTGTAGACACTGCTGATCATGTAACCACACAATGAATCACATCAAACTGTTAACCCACCCTGCAAAATGCACACACTGTCTTCCCTCCCCACCTCCTCGACCTTCGGCAGTTATTCTGTTGACAGACCAACAAGCTTTCCTCTTCATTCTGCAGCTGCACCACGTTAGCATCACTAAAGGTGCTGGGTGTACCACTCAGGACAAGCAGTACAAAGTATGACTGGCTCAAATCGGTCACAAAATTGTGCACTATGCCATCAAGCACTGAGAGAGGCAAGCCCAAGAAGGATCAGCTCAGCACGGTTCTATAGGCAGCTGGACTGAGGGGAAATATTCCACCAGTTTAAGCTACTTCCAATTCAGCGACATCCTGCTGGTGCAATCTCTGCTTTCAGCCTGGAGTGAGGCACTTCCTCTGGCTAAATGTGCTGCTGAAGAAACGTCAGATTCCTCCAGTGACCACTTGTTTTAAAGTGCTGTCCCAGGGCAGCTCAGCTAAGGCTGCAACAGGATGTGGGCAGTGCTCAGGCAGGTATTCTAGCTTTGCATCCAGCAAGAGTACTCTCCCTGACTTAATTAGCTCCTACAGTGAGGATGAGTTGTCTAGCACTCCTCATGCACTCGGCTGAACATAGCTTCTAGCAACCCAGACTGCACCTACCTCCCAGCCCCAGCAGCCACAGGAAGATCAGACAAGTTCATGGCCAAGTCAAAGTGACACGGCACACGGGACTCTCCTCTCTGCGTGGGTATCAAGGACTCTGTGAATGGCACGTGTACTTTGTGATGTATTTTTCCTTCCACTGGGGGAAGATCCTCGTGTGAGCCCCATTCCCACGCCAGGCACTGCTG
>NW_008617236.1:580-1205 GCF_000691845.1 Merops nubicus | reverse complement strand
GGTTCGGCAGTTTGCTCTGCTTCCTCCACCTCAGCCAACAGCCACGCGGAGCCCACACCGAGTGAGAGCAAAGTCTTCTGGAGGGGCAAAGGAAGGGTCTGGAGCTCTTTATTCTTTGGGCAGTGGGTGTACGTATCAACTTAGGGAGCCCCCTCAGTCAACAGCTCTCAGCCTCCAAACCCTTTCAAATTTAGGCTGTAAAGCCTTCCAATGTACTGGCTATGTCACACTTAAGATTACTTAAAAGATTTTACCCTCTGCTCTAGATGCTTAGGCAATGTAACAGTCATGCAAGCAACAGTTTTGCCAGCTCAAGTCACCAGTTCTCTAAATATTTTGTGTAAAAAGCTAACTTTACAGTTTCCCAAAAGGATTAAATAATAGTCCTCTGTGTCCACTCTTTGCTTGCTGTTTTCCCTATAGGGAATGAAAGGAGAGGTTTAAAAACTTCAACATCTTTTCTGCTCCTAGGCTTCAATGGAAAGCTTTTATAAAATGTGCAATAAAGTTAATTACCGTAATGTCAAGTCAGATGTTCTGTGTCTTCCCACCCACCCTGATAAAAACTATAAGGCTATTTGTTTCTTTTGAGATAGACAGCACACTGAGATAGGGCAACTGCTGG
>NW_008617236.1:0-549 GCF_000691845.1 Merops nubicus | reverse complement strand
GCAGAAGAGCGTCCTATGAGAAAGAGAAGCTGAACAAGAGGAAGGTCACAAATCTCATGGCAGGGAGGCAAGGTGTAAAGAAAATAAAAAGGAAAAAGCCCAAACAACCTGTTATTTGGTGAACTTAGAACAAATTCAACTAGCAGCCGTATGTATACCAAGAGGAAACAGGAATGACTGACCCAAAGCAGTTTAGCAATAATAGTAGCTTCGTATAATCAAACTGGGGAAGCCACCACCTTTCAGAGGAACCAACAAGCCCAATGACCTCACCCCTACACAACTGCATAGGTACCTGGACAATCAATGCATTTTTTAGCAAAGGCAGTCTCCTTCAGAAGGGGCCGTATCAAAGATTCAGTGGAAGTGACTCAGTGAGCAGTATTTCAGTAGTCAACACCAGGATTTCAGCAATTACCGATAACTTTCTCTAACAACCCTATGACAGAGAAACTGCAAGAGCAGTAGCGGGAGGGGAACGCTGCCGGGCAGCAGGGCAGGGGGGCCGGGCCGGGCAAGGCCAGCCTGGGGAGCCTCCTGCGGGAGCCT
>NW_008617235.1:52988-70551 GCF_000691845.1 Merops nubicus | reverse complement strand
GGCAGCCCTTGCCTTGGCTCCGGCTTCTGCCTCCTCTGGGCTAGTGGGTGAAAAATGTTCACAGATGGTTTGGGTCTAGAAACCAGCCACAAGTCAAAGGAGCTCTTCTAAGGCGTGTATTTAAGCATCATCAAATAGGTGGTCGGATGCCGCCCTGAACAGATGATTGATCCAACACAACAAACACATCGTTCAATTCAGATGTTGCAGAGAGAGAGAGAGAAAGGGAGATGGAAAGACTTCAGCAGCCTGATCTGTTTGGCTTACTGAAGAGAAGGTCTGGAGGTGATTTGATCTAAATCTATCAACATTTCTTAGTGGGGGGATATGAGAGATGCTAAAGGACTCCAAGAATCTAACAAACAGAACTGTAACTAGATCCAGAAGCTCAAAGGGAAAGCTGGATAAAATCAAACTGAAAATAATACGACCATTTAAAAATTAAAACTTGCAATAATGCCAGTAGTTAATCACTTGAACAAATCATGTAAGGGAAAGTTTTATTCTCCACCCTTGGAGCTCTTAAGACAAGATTTGCTGTCTTCCTAAAATATGTGCTGTAGCTTAACAGTGAATTATTAGCCTTGATGCAGACATTACGGGTACAGGTCTCATCTGAATGAGGCAGAAGGTGAGACTAGATTAGCAGTATGGTCTCTTCTTGTAATTACACTCTACAGATATTAAGGGTCCTGTCGTGGATTTCAAACTTTCTTCACAAGGGGTGTCAACACAGCAGTGACAGCAGCTCCAAGGACTCTGCCACACAAGAAGCAGAGGTGGTCTATGGATAATGGGGCTAGCTTCTGTTGCTCAGTCATTACTGGTCTCTTCAAAGAAAAAGAGTGTGAGCCTCAAAAAACTGTTCTCTACACCAAACTGTCCAGGGCCAAAGCCAGGTCATTCTGTATCCCACCAGCTGGGATGCTGGTTCCTGGGCTGTCATACAGCTGAGAAGACACTTGGGCAGAAACCAGTATGTGAGAGTGGTGGAGAAGCTGTGTGGGCCATTTTCAACATTTTGAGCCTCCAGAGCTGTTAGTCACACAAAGGCCACATAGCACAGAAAGTAACATCTGCAGTGCCTAGTCCCAGTTCTAGGCCACAGGGAGATCTCTGGTGAAGAAGAAATTTATAGTGGGTATAGCTTCTTGGTAGTTGTATGTTGCATAGACAGACACAGACGTGTGACTCCAGCATCAAAAGCATCATACCACTGAAATGCCCTCCAGCCTCAGCGTCAGCCCAGCCCTTGTGTGCTGCAGGACAGGCAACACCAACACAAACAAAAGCTCAGCCTTTCTCACCAGAGACACAGAGCAGGGCTACTCCAGCTGTAAACTGTTTCCACCCTAACCAAATGTCAGTGCTTTACAAGATGGGACAGTTATAAAACAGACAGATTGTGATGACAACACATTGACCTTTGCAAGAACTCGGGGGTATTTCTCTGCAGAAGCAGCATGGGGTGGTGCAGGAGTAAGGCAGGTAGAGAGCAGAAGCACACAACACTCAGTGCAAAAAACCCCCACCAAATCAAAACACTGTGAAAAGGAGGGTGATAAGAATGTGTTTGGGTATTGTACTGTTATGTAGGACAAAATATGTCCTGGTCCAGCTTCCTCCAAGCATTCCCCCCATGACCCATCTGCAGCAAGTCTTCCCCTCTCCTTCTTCCCACTAACCTCGGTCCCATGTAAGAACCCAAAGGTATCACTCCTGCTTTCTTCAGCCTTGAACTCTCATGTGTCTGCTCACATGTGATCCCTCTAATGTCTGCAGCATACCCCTGATAAAGAAACCACATCTGAGGGGGACTCCTGTTTAGCCAAACTAATCAGCAATAAAACTCATCTCTTAGGATCGGCCTCCAATGACTTTCTTTTTCTTGCATGTAACTAGAGCAGTTCTACAAATCAACCAACTGCACCACTTTTCTGGGCAGGGTCACCTCCAAAGCAGAAGACCTGGAGTTACAGTGACTCTCCCCCTTTCCAGGGCCACTGGCATATGAGGTGCACCTTTACGCAAACTCACACAAACGCAAAGCAAACACCATGACCTTCAAAGTAAATGCTGGAGCCAAGATCATGCTCCTCCACTCTCCTACTCAATTTGCAGAAGAGGAAAGAGAAGGTTTTGCGGCTGCAAGTCTGATATAGGCAGCTGTCAGACTGACACAGTGCTGGTGGATGTAGGAAAGTGAAAGCATCTAGGTGGGAGAGCACAGCGAATTAGGGGTCGAAGGGTTAAGAGAAGAGAGCCCATTATTCATCACTACCACTGTGTTCCAGGCATAAGAAACATTTGGAGCTAATTAGAGGAAGAGCAGAACAATGCACTAGAGAAAGCAACAATGCCCTGGTTCAACCCAGCAGATGAGCTCCGTGCTCAGAGCAAATTGGTCTAAAATGAGTATTGCTCCATCTCAAAACCAGAAAGGTGTGACCTACTTCTCTGACCCTGGCATCAGCTGGCAGGAAGAGAATTGACAGAATGATTCTTCGCTCCTGTCCTGTGGAGACTGAGCATATTCAGTTCCATTTCAGAAATAAGCAGCTTCTCCAGCTGATTTAGGGTAACCAGCAATACAGAACCACACTCATTAACTAAACTGGTTTGTGTTGTAAAGAGCTCCAAGGCAACAACTAAATGAACAGGACATAAACAGCCATGATAGTGTCTGTGTGACTTATAAGTCTTAACCAATACCCTGAACATTTTCAAAAGTAAAGTATATTCAGTTTTTAAATTATTTCAATAGACTTTTGTGAGAATCTTGCTCCTGAATAATGACAATTTTCAAGACTGAGACCGCAGCAACTGAGCGCTATGTTCTATGCAAGGATCCAGGAAGCACTTGGGACCCTCTCAGATGAACACTCCCAGGGAATCATAAATAATTAACTGTAGTTCTGGAAGTTATTTTCCAAAGCCACTTAGAAGTTGCAGTGTCAAACTAGCTTGATTTTATTGTGAGCTGATTATTTGGGTGTCATCTTTTAGTGAAGCCACTCTCAGACACTCGGCTTGCTGATCACAGGGTTCATGCTCTGAAGAAGGAATGAATGCTTCAAGTTTTGATGCCTGGGGAAGGAGGGAAAATGTTGAAGGCTCAAAAGAAAGTCATTTATCAGTAGACTTGTGGGCTACACGCAAATATTTTTAGGTAGCCTGATTCCCTGGTATTTGTCAACAAAGAAATCTCAAAAGCTCCCAGATCCCAGAGTGTCTTAGTGAAAGCTGAATGGGCACTGGCTGCATTTAATAGCCACTAGATAGGCAGCTTTAAAAACTTCTGTCTACAGGCAGAAATTAAGGCTTCAACTTTTAACAAGTAATTACTCTCTATAAGGAATGTCCACCAAACATTTTCAAACTTTACACAAATCCCCACTTCAGCTGAACTGGCTTAAAAGCCCCTTTGACACATCCTCACGACACAAAACAAAGCTCAGGACCTGGAGGATGGCAGCAAGCTGTCCCAGAGAAGGGAGAATTGTCACATGAGCTAGCCTGACATCCCCAGTGGTTCTGCTACACTTCACGTAAGAACAGGTCACATTGCATCTGCTCTATGCCACCCTCCTTTGCTAGATGAGCTATTTTAAAAATAAAGCAAATATATATGATTGCCAGGACAGACAAGTCCTAACTTAAGCATCATTGCCAAAAGGAGGTATTATATCCAGTGTTCCAGGATGAATGTGGATAGGCTGACAGCATCACAGCACCATTCCCTACCCATGAGGGACCTGCACTTATTGTTCCCACTTGGAGCCTAGCCTATCATCGGCTAAGCAACCTGCAGCTTTTGCTGTGCAATTACACTGCCATGGCAGTCTGCACCCAGCCACTACAAGAAAACGTCACTGTGGTTACTAGGATGCTAGAGGCTTCAGCGTACAGATGGTAGCCCCAGGGCTGCCACTTGCCAGACCAAATGCCACTATGACACTGTGGAGTTGCCGTCTAACTAGATACATCTTTTAAAAAGTTAACACCACCACCACCCCCCTTCTCAAGAAGGGCAAGAAACAAAAGCAGGTGGCAAAAGTCAATGGCAGGGATAAAATTCCAAGCAAGAGAGAAGAAAGATAGCTTTTACACTTGGGACTCCACAGATCTAGATTCCCAGCTCCTGCCAGAAACTCCCTGCATCTCAGAGCCTATCCAGTACAGTTGTATAGATCCTGGGGAGCAGACATTTGATAAGATGCCTGTGAGGATACTGTATCCTCAAAAAGGGGTGGAATAAGCCTGTTGACAGTGTATCTTCTTGTTGCCAAATGATTAAATCAGTTGTTGTGGGAATCTGGGTATATTCTCTATGCTGTCCACAGTAACTAGATAATAGCAATGTTTTTGAGTGCAGACTCCTCTGTGCCCACACCAGCTTAAAACTGGCTTTGGAAAAGGAGCTTCTTCATCCTTGCTTTGTCTGGTCTGTTCCAATCATAAATTCTTTGGAGAAGGGAGAGGCTCAGGGCATATGTGAACATTACCCAGCACCTGGAAATGCAACATCAGTTTGGCCTGCAATACCATATAAAAGGCAGACTTGGCACCTTCAACCTGGGATTTAGCAACAAGAAGGTATTTCAGTGACATCTGGGAAGAAATCTCTTCAGCTAATGGCTGCCTGCTGGGTTGGAAGATCTTAATATTGTTTTAGCAAGACCAGTCTCTACATGTGGGAGAACTGTTTACTCAATCTCCTCTACTCTTTTCTGCCTTCCCCTACTCCACTAAGATCAATTGATTCTTCTTGTGTGAAGTGGCACTTCCTGCAGAAGCAGAAAGTGATTTTTGGTTATGGACTTGGCCTGAGCATCAATCAGCTACAAAATGGGCTCATCCTAAATTCAGATCCAACCTTGGAGAACAATGGGAAGCACTCACTGCCACAGCACTATCATGGAAATGGATGCCTTGCAGTAATTCTAACCTTAGCTGTCTCCTCCTTTTAACAGTCTTTTCAGGCATGTTGAATAACAATGGTGTATCAATGACAGTTCTGCATCAGTGTACTGGCTCCTCCACCAGCTATCCATTCTCTTACTGGTATAAATGGCCACTTACCTACCAGCCACATTCACCTTCACTAACTCTAGATCACACAGGGACTTCCTTTCTGCTCCTCTTTAGGATGGTAAATAGAAACATGACAAGTTTTTTGGAAAGTATTGAGAGGGGAAGAAGTATTTAAGACTTGGGAAAAAGGCCTTCTCTCAATGGATGACATTTTGTGGATGACATCTCAGGCTGATATACACCTGTTTAGCACAAAATGGCTTTCCAAAACACCTAAACCTGATCCTGCCAGTATCTACTTCTGCACTTTTCAAATGGCTTTGGGAGACCTCAGAACTGTCAGGAATGGCAATAGATGTTATTCTTGTCTCTGCTAAATATGGGGTGCCACCTGCAAAGATGCTTAAGCACAGAACATTTACACTCTCAGACAAGAGTGATGTGCCACCTATTTGCCAACTGCTAGGATTTTCTTAACTAGAAATATGCACTGCAGAGAAGCACAAAGTTCCAGCAAAAGGAGCTCCAGCATCAACCTTTGTTCCTTTTAAAAGAAATGGCTAGCAGAGACCTTTAAAGTGATATCAGTAATGATTCAAGTTCCCATGTCCCCTTACCTGCTTTGAGCAAATCATAGATTCACCGTTGTTGACACAGCTGCTATTACTATCTTGTGTAAACAAACAAAACAGTAACTACTTCAAAAATACATCCTGAACTTGTAATCAGTAGGTCTCCAAGTACTCTTCAAAAAGGACAGTGCAATTATCTCAGTTTTAGGCGTGATTATCTGCATTTAAATAGTAGAATAACTAAGTCACAAGAAGAGGAATTAACTTGCTCAGCCGGCCAATGAAATACCAATGAGCAGAGCCAGATATCTTGAATCCCCATCAAATGCCTTCCAGATAGCATTCTTGCTAATATAATCAATTACAAAGATTACATATTACCCATCTTCAAAGAATTTCACAAACAGCAAACAGACATGATCACTGTTAAACCACACGGTGCATCTTGGAATCCCATTGCACCACCTGCTTTCATCATCTTTGCTCTGTGCCTGTAATTCATGTAATTAATAGTTCCCATTCTAAGAGGAGTGAGATAATGGACTTACCTAACAATCCCTTTAGAAAGATTATTTGAAATAGGTCTGAATTCCAAATATACACCTGCCTCTAGATGAGCCAAGCCAAATACCATCTCTGTGTGACAGGCCCGTGGTACCAAGGCCACCATAATCCAACTGCTTGAGCATTTGTTCTGTATCCACAAACCTCACATGCACCACGGTGCTGCACCTCTCCCAGCCTTCCTTTGTTTACTTTCCAACGAGCCATCACTCACACTGCCACAACAGCCAAATCCCACATATACCTTCATGACCTCTCAGTCAAAATCCAGAAGCTTGACAAGTTTTCTCTGTGGTCTTGATGACATGGACCTTCAATGGCTTGCTCAAACATTCCTGGCTAAAATAAGGGAATGGTGCAAAAGAAGAGCAGAATAAACCTGACAATAAAAGACCACAGCTAATATATAACTATTACATCATTTCTAGATTATCAGATCAATGTCAATTGTGTAGATGGTGCCTTCACAGAAAGCCATTACCATTAATTTGCTTTGCATCTTGTACTCTATACTAGCCAAGTCAAAATTACTCAGCTAGCCCATGACCTAGCCTCTATCTGGCTAAAAAAAAAAAAAGCAAACCATAAAATAAAATAAAATTTAAAATTCTGTGTCCCCGTAGGTCTCTTGCAGATGGCAACAAGGCAAGTTGACAGTCTGTAAGAGGACTCATCACAAGGAAAGACCTAGTAGGTCTGAGCAAGCAATATCTCAGTAACCAATACCAAAACATCAAAAGCTACCAAAATGATCTCAAAGATCCTGAGATGTTACAAGGGAACCCAAGAGAGAAGCACAGGGAGCCTTTTGGGTTACTACAATCATCTATTAGTTTATAGAAGCTTGTAACATGTTTAAGTGGATTCCTTGTTGCACCTGTGTTATTTCAACAGCTTTCCTGAAACTACATAAACTTTAGAGCAATGTTAAACAAAGAAAATTAAAATCTAGCTGATTCTGTATGAAGCATTACTATAGCATCTGACACAAAAGACAGAGCTGGAGGAGGACAAGTGTGGAGCTACTTGTAGTCTCTTCTGAGACATTAGAAGGTGTAAGAGTTGTGCAAAGCACCCAGACTTCATAAGTTCCTCTGCCTAGAAAGCCCACAACCTTCAACATGACTGGCTTTTGTCAGTAGCAAAAAAAAAAAAAAAAAAGTAGCAGATCCAGGACCATTTCATATGGTTTCAACCTCCTTAACATTCCTTCTGCATAGCTCTGATTTGACTGTATTGATCATCTTTGCTCAGAGGAGATAAAGCTGCTTTCCACAGAGAAACGCAGAGCAAAAGGATTAGACAGGAAGGACCATAATTAACAAAGCCAGACATTTTTTTTCTACTGGCAAGTAAGATTCAGTTCTGCAAGCTACTGCCTGAACCTTTAGTTCCCAAAGTACCTCTGATCTGCCTCCCAGCATTGGATTCAAAGCCTGCAAATAATGACTTTCTCTCATAATCATTATACTTGGGGGTTTAACCATCTGAACATTAACCTCTAAAATTAAGGCTCTGTTACGAGTGTGCTTATATGTTTGATTCCATACATTCATGTTATTTTACTCATACAGGCAGAGTAATATGTGGCTGAAATCTCCACAGTAGCTTTAGGAGTATGTAGCAAGCCTGAATTGGCAAGATCCAAACCTAAGCACAGGGATCTCGCCTGTTGGAGTGTTGCTGCTCACAGCACAATGCAGGCTATGGCACAGCAACAAAGAACCATTAATTAGACAGTAACCATCCCATGGGTTTAACTCCATTGCTCTATACATCACATGCTCCTAACTGTCAAATTCAGGGATAATTATTTCCTCCCCGCCTTTTTCTTTTGAGTACAATCACTCATGGACAGCCACTGATGGCAGCTTATAAATATCTCTGCTGATGAGTATGGCTCTCCTGAGGTGGTGTTGTGGAACAGCAGTCTCCAAGACATAACTAAAGACCACATTCACAACATGCCACAGGTTAGTGGCTTTCAATGCCACTTTTTTCCTTCTAAAAAGCCTCTCTGCCCATCCCTTAGATTGGTACAGAAACTAAGGACACAGCCTTGTGAGGTGCCAAGCAATTTCTGTCTCAGTGAAGGTAGCAGGACTTTAAAGCACTTAGAACTGATCCCTTGCAATAAATGACTGACACAATAAATGGCAGTGGTTAAGTCAGCACGCCCTAATACCATCCTTGTCCATTCCCATATTGCATTTACCACCATCACAGAAGGTGTTGCCGTTGGTCACTGCAAAGTAATTTCAGTCTCCACTACTGTTCTCTGCTTCCTAAGCATCAGGGAATAAACCACCAAAAACATAACAAACCAGACAACAACATACGTTAGGAATTTGCTGCAACTCCAGCCCTCAGTGACTAGCACAGCTTCAAGTGTAAACAAACAAAAGCTGCAATTTGTGCCAAGTGTTTACTCTGATTTTAAGTCAGAGTTGGCTTTCCCAGTGCAAATTACGCCTCCCTTTGTCTTCAAGAAAGCTGGCTGTAGACTAGAGGAACCAAGACAATTTTTTTTTTTGTGTTAAATGAGCTGCCTGATTAGATAGATCCCTTTTCATCAGCTTTTACTTCTCCATCAGTGACCAGAGACTTTACAAAATTTATTATATCCCTTGTTTTCCACCATTACTTGAATATAGATTTAGCCTGTATCGTCACTAGAAGTTAGGGAGACAGAGATTCATCTTCTGGTGCAAATCACATCATGAATGCCAGTGGATGAGCTCCAAGTACTGAGCACTTCTTCACCCTACTAATGAAAGCCATGAAACTCCAATTCAGATTTGGGGTCATTAAAGCAGAGTGCTTATGATTTTCTTGGCTGTATAAAAGCTCAGTATTCTAGATGAGACTCCAGTCCCCAGACAATTCCCAGCATGGAAGGACTAGTGAACAGTGAAAATAAACTCTCACTGGCTTTGCTTACCCCAATAATGAAGATCTTCCTCATAAGATGCTGCTTTGCACAACAGCTTCTACAGAGAGTGGGTTTGGACATCACAGGTGAAGGCATGGGACTCCTAGTCAAGTGAGAATTTGAAGCTTTACCATTACCATCTTTGTCATGTTTCTCTCCCAGTTGCCCCATCTGGAACTCTTGCTTGTGTTTACCATCTGACATTTCAACAGCCTCAAAATAAGCAAAACAACCCCTTTAAACAACCAAAATGTTTGATCAGATCTTTTATATAAATGAAATGCTAGTGTATGCCAGGCATCTGAACTTAGTAAAAATAAATGAGTGCTTCAAACCCACTATTGTTCTCAAGGTCCCCGACCTTCAAAACATCATTCTATTCTATTTGTAAACAACACAGACATGACAGAACATGTGAATACCACTTCACCCTTTGGTAGCAGCATCTATCCCAAGACCTCAAAGTGTTCTGCAAATATTAGCTAAGACTCACATGCCTTTAAAGAACTCTTACTCTTCTACAAACATTAGACAAATATCACCCCACACCACTCAGCTCATAGGTGGTGAGTCCTATTCTCCAAGTTTAGAAAGGCTGAATGCTCCAGCTCAAGTTATTTAAGAGCACTGTAAAAGACACAGGCAACAGAAATATGGGTTTCTAATACTTTTATGTATGCCTGAATCTCTGAAAGCTTGTCCAAAGTATCATCCAGACCTGTATGCCACTTTTGGCAAGTCCAGTAACAACAGACCCAAATCTAAATCGACTCAGATATAATTTAAACAAGAGAAAGCAACCAGGAAAACTAAAACACTGGTTTAACCACTCCCCTTCTTTTCTCCAGCTTTGTAAGTCTCATAGTCATTTATCCTTTAGTACAAAACCAGGCAAACCAAAGAACATGAGGCTTCAACTTGCATTTAGCAAGGAACAAAAAGCGGCCTGTGGCCTGAGAGCAACACACCACATAGTTAAAGGGAGCAGTGATGAACGTTGGTTGAACTCACCAAGTTTTCAGGCAAACAGCAGTTTAGCACAGCCACACTGGTACAGCAGGATTGGTTGTTAGCCACTGCTCTACGAACACAGAGATGAGACCGTGGTGATCTCCACATGGTAAACAGCCTAAACTTCCTAGGAGGGCTTGTTGGAGGCAATTCATTTCCAAGGCACAGAAAACGTGCTTGGCTTTTTGCTCATCTCTCTCTTGCATCTTTTGTAAAACTGGTCATGGACATTTATTTAATGGAAGTTTTCAACACATCTTGTTAAAGGACATCACTCCAAGCTCTAGTCAAAACTGCAGTTTACAGTGATTTGATTGCCTCTGGGCTATGCTTCCACCAGAGGGTAAAAACACCTTCCTTCTGTGTTGTTTTGGGTCACCCAGACTTCCCAAGTGGCCCATCTGCTTCAGGATTACCACAAGAAATAAGTCTCACAAAGCTGGAAGCCCAGAGCCTGCACATTGCAGAGCTGAAATACAAAGCAATGTCTCCAAATATGCTTTTATTGCCTGTAAAGGACAGTTTATTTCCATTAGGGAATTGGTTAAGAAGAACATCTTCCTAAAGGAGTGATGCTACTCTGTATTAACATAATAAATGCACCCAGTCTAAGATGATAAATATAATGCCCAGTCTATAATTTTACACACTGTTAGTTTTTTTTCCCCCCAGAAATTTCTCTTCTATATTTTATGCAGTCTTCCATCTGCAATAAATCTGAACTGGAAAAGTTCTGTGATGTTGACACAGAAGAAAGCAATGATGATATCAGTCAGTATGAGGTTAAAGTTCTCAAGGTGGTTACTTTATTGTTGAATAGAAGGAGCTAGTCCACACAGGTGTTGGCTTTTGGCCTTTTTACAACGTTTTGTTGAATCTTGGAGTGCACTGTGACCATTACACCACACTGATGAGTGTTCCCAGAACTTTCCAAGCACCACAGGAGCAAAAAAAGAAGGTCAATAGACAACTTCATGACAGTCTACAGGTACTATCTGGTTCCCTCAGCAGGGAAAACTATGCGTTACTACAGTGTACTTGAAGCCACAGGTAAAATGCAGATCAGAAAGTGAGAGCTAGGAGCCTAAGCCAGCCAGTCGAATTCAAAAGGAAAATGAAACCTGCATCATCGACTTGGGTTTGGGTGGGAAGGTCCAACAAAAGTGATGGATTGTTTCCCTGAAGGTCTGCAGCTCAAAACTGGGTACCTTTCTGGAGGTAGAACAGAGGTCTGAGCTTTTGGTGGAAGAGTAACCATGCAGATTTTGGTGCCATGACTTATGGAGTTGACCAAACTAGAACAGCCAGTCTCAGTCTTTGATACAGTGGTTCAAAGTGGGGAAGAAAAAAACCAAAAGAGGTCTGAAACCCACTTTCCTTATTGTGACTGAAATTGTGAGAAGGAAGAGAGAGTTCTTCAATCAACAGAAATTATTTTTTTTTTTCAATCAGCTGCTGTCACACAGGGCAAAACAGTTGAGAAACCCTTCTGCTCTTCATAGGAAGCCTGCAGGACTGTCCTCAGAATGGCAGCCAGATTCTCTCTTCCAAGAGGTCTGCTGAAGGTCATGCTCTTGGACTGGCAGTGTGCTCACTTTCCAGGTACTCTGGTCTTGCCTCTTGGCTGTTGTGTGCCCTGTTCCTGTCCCCTCACCACCTGTCTCTTGAACCCAGGTGTGCAGTTAAACACTGCACTCCTGAACATGGTTACCAATCTTCATGCTCTCTAAAAGCTTGAAATGCTTCTGAGGCAATACAGTGGGGCAGAGTCTCACAGTCCTGGAGAGTTCCCTTTTCTCCAGAAATAGGTTAGGAAAGCGAATCTGCCCCCTCTCTTAACAGGCTCCCCCAACTCATAATCCCCTAGCTAAAGAGCTGCTCTCAAGCCTCATCTTAGCCAGTATGATGGGAAGTCTCCATGTCCTCATGCTGCCCTACCACAGATGGTGTAGAAGAGTGCTTAGCTGGAATCACCCAGGCACAGGGTAGAGGGCAGCGCGGCTGCTGTACCACTCTCCCCTCACTGCACAGAACCCCAAAGGTTCCTCATGTGATTCCCTGAGCTAAACTGGCCCTGCAGACTCCAGACTTGCCAGGCGAGTCCCCCCACCCTCCCGTGTACAGAGGTTACAATCAGCACTGCCAAGAGGCCTTGGTGCCACGGGCAGGTTCCTGTTCTGCAGGATACTGTATAGATGTACACTAAGACACTCCCTGCCCTGAAATGCTTTTAAGGGTTTAAGCATTGAAGCAGAAAAAAAAAAAAAAAAAAGCTAACAAAATAAAGGGGTGTCCTTAACAAGTGCACACAGTTCATCCAAGAGCCTGGGCTTTGGCTGCAGAGCAATGCAAATTCACCACTGATGCTGCTGGTGGTGTTTCTAATAGACCAGTGGAGTCACAACACACCTGGT
Source organism: Merops nubicus (assembly GCF_000691845.1). NCBI lineage: Eukaryota > Metazoa > Chordata > Aves > Coraciiformes > Meropidae > Merops > Merops nubicus. The sequence continues at coordinate 58,024 of NW_008617235.1, read as the reverse complement.
GTGTCTGGTGCTTCCTACAGGCTGTGCATGCATCTGGGGAGCGCTTGGAGCTGGGCAACCTTGACTTTGATGTTGGATGTCAGATGAAGCTGCCTTCAAAGTGGTGTATTCACTCCTAGCAACTCACGCCACACCGCAGACTTCTTTTAAAGCAAGAGCAGCTGAATAGCATTCTCATCTTTGCTTTCCTGCTGCCTCCTCCATCCATCTATGAGGAGGTCACATCCTCTCTAACAAATTCTTTGCTTTACAGTTTACTCCTTCTCATTTCAAAGGAGCTGCCAGTGTTGCATTCTTTTCACAGAACCCCGGGGAACTTCTAACCCCAAAATTAAGCAAAACAAAGTCCTTTGAATATTTTCCAATTAACCTGAGATTGACACTCCAGTTTTTCTCTTGGTGTTCCCACTATCTGAACAATTTGATTTCTCCTATATGCCCCAGTTGCCTGGGCTTTTGCAGCATCAAAGATCTAAGTGATTCCCTTCAGAATGATCACTCTGGTTTTAAAACACAGACTCTTTTCTTCTACATTCACTTCTACACTGCACTTCTAGGTTGTGCCAGTTAGTGGCAGATATCAGAGAAGCAAAACCTTGCAGCAGCACAAATCCAGGGAAGATATCAAAGAAGAGAGCATGGCAGGTTTCTCGTATACTGGCAACAAGGGTGAGTTAACACTTCTGAAAGCCTTCAGGGCTGTATTCTGCTCCAAGTCTCACAGCATAAATATCCAGAGAAATGCCTTGCTGTCATGACAGAGAGTTAGTTCTAAACATCCCGAGCCAGCAGAGAGCATAATTGCAATGCCATAAAAAATGTCAACATTTGTAATTCATGCAAGAGACTGGAGGTAGCAGGCACTGTCCCAGTCTGGTGCTTGTAGAAGCATGCTGGCTTTCAAGAGCCTGCAGGCACCATGGCCCGTTAGCCAAACTTCATCTGAGCTGATGGTGATGCTGGAACACCAAAACCCGCTCACTTGGCTAAAAAGGCAGTTCTGACAGCAAAGTCACAAGCAGCTTCTGTGAAACCCAAAACAAAGGGAGGAGAAGGCCTCCAACACACAGAAATAGCAGCACTCCCTGCAGATACACAGACCACACAGCACCAGCCAGCACCTTAGAGACAACATTTTTATACCATTTATAGCCCACTGTTGCTCAGGTAAGGCACATCTAAAAGCTATGGGACAGATTTGCCAGTGTCCCATCTGCCAAGGTGAGGAGTTTCCGAGCACTTTCTGTCTATTAGCTTGCAAACATCCCTCTGAAGGGGGGAAAAATATCATCACTCACACTTTATAGCTAGGAAAAGCAAGGCACAGAGACCCAAGTATCCCAGTTCTCCTACCCCATCTTTCTAAACTATAAACAACAATAGTCCTTCCCCTGGTTACTGGGGCCAAAAGGCTCCTTCAGAAAAAGGGAAGCTGGAACCAAGTAGCCAAGAGTAGCTGGAGGTAGCAGCTTGAAGTCTATACAGTGCCTGACATAGTTTTACCCTGAGATCTTTTTCTCCAGCACATCTCTGGGGTCCTTGCTTGTACTCATGAAAACATGCTGTGCTCTGTATGCTCAAGGAGTTCACCTTCAATAAATAATCTGAACAAAGGGAGTCAGTGCTGGCACAGCTGCACTGGTTGCTGCAGGGAGAGTTTGCATCAATGTCAAACTCACCTTTGCTGGTGGCTGCTGCCACTTGCTGGGAAGGAATCCAGCCCCCAAAGGGGAACACTTTGGAGTATCAAGAGCCAAGAGCAATTTCAGCCCCATTAGTTAATATCAAATAGAAAGGACACTTTACAGCACATAGCAAGCAGTCATTGCCTCCTTGAAAGACAGTTAAGAAGGACCTTAGGTTGAGGATCCTTAAATGATAAATCAGAAATATACAAAATCTTTTAAAGTTTTTTTCAGAAAAATTTCAAGGTAGCATTTCTGAGTAAGCATCAGTAGCACTCAGATTAGTACCTGGAAAAGTCATGGGTTGAAGGCATTTGTTGATCCAATCCGGAGAGCAAGCAGTGAGCCCCATGGGCAGTACTGTTCAGGATGTTGGGCAAAATGGATGACAGGATACTTTCTGGTTTTAAGAAAATGAAGGGACATTCACTCTTCCTATCCTGGAAAAACAGAGAAAACAATCAGTGACAGGTCATTCTGAAGGAAGAGCAGGATTCAGGATTAGATAATAAAGATATATCAAAGTGCTGCTGAAATTCCGAGAAGCAGTTAAGCAGACCTACACTTTGAAGCAGGACTATGCAGCTCTCAAGCCCAAATCCCTTGGGGCACTTGGGGTCTCTTGCAGCCCAGAGCTGACTTGTACAGTCAATGTACTAGCCTGAAGCTGGTCCAGAGAATGCTGTTTAGTCTACAGGCATTCTATAATAGGTCTCAGCAGCAAAAGTCCTTCCCAACACTGAATTTAACAGGAGGAAAGAAAAGATGCATTCACCTCATGGCTCAAGAGAGACGGCTGCAGCTCTACAGAGAGGTCGTTAAAAGGAGTGTGAAACTTAATAAGGGTAATGAACATCGAGAACAGTAGTCAGCTTGCCTAGGAATGCACATTTCCAGCCTGGCTAGCCCAGAGCTGATGGGAAAGTTCAAGTCCATCCTTTGACTTCCCAGCCCCCCCAGGGCCAGCTGCTGTGCTACACCACTGAAACCAGCCCTGAGACAGCACACAGGCAGACTTTGCTTGGGCCAGGTCAGAAGAGAAAAGCTGGTGGAGGGAACATGTGAAGATGGCAGCTGTTCACAGAGCAGGGACAAGAGACCCAGAAAATTCCTGACTGGCTTTGGTTCTCCCACAGAAGCTCTGCATGGCCTTTTGTTAAAATCTGCCTTCCCTTCCTTCTCCTTCCTCTCCTCTGCAAAATCCGTTGCTCCTCTACCTGGAAAAAAAAAAAAAAGGGATAAAAGAACTTTCCTCTTTTCCATGTGTCAAATACGCAAGTGATAGTATAGCATATAACAAAAGTTATGCCTAAAAGAAGTGAAAGAAATTCTCCCTTAAGGTCCCCACCTCCACCATGCTCCTGCTACAGTTTCTAAGCACAAGAATGCCTGGCAAAACCTGGATCAGAAACCAACTTCACTGCTAAATAAGTGCTAGTAGAAATAGGTAAACAGCCTTGTACTCCGTCATACTCCCTGAAAGACTGAGCATGCCAGCAAAGACAGCACAGGCTCTCAGAGCAGTAAATAACCAGGGAGGCAGAGCAAACAAACATTTGAAATGCCATATGGCAGAAAACCTCTCTTTGGGAGGCAGGGGTGAAAACAGTTTTGTCAGAAAGGAGGAAGTTTTCTCCCCTTCCCTTCTCCCCACTTCCCCAGCCCTTCCTTCTCTTGTTTACTTTATTTCCCTCTTTCTAACCAAGTAAGAGAAAATCTAGTATTTGTGGAACTGGGCTCTTTCTGTTTAACTCCAGCTGTACCCACAGCCCACATACTGGCTTGGTAGAATTTGCCCAGTCTGACAAAGTGGTTTCTCAGGCCTGAAATAAAACTGTAGTGATTTTTGTGCTACTAAAATGACTAGCCCTTGACGGGACTAGCAATTATCTATGAAATCCAAAGCAAAACCTTGTTGCATGGCACAGCACTGTGTGCAGAGATGCAGGGGTTTTCTGTGCTTTTTGCTTTAGCTCTTTAGTCTCTTTTGAGATATGGCAGCACAGGGAGCTCCACAGGAAAAAAAATCCAATAAAAAAAAAAGTTCAGAGAATTTTTACCTGTCACAGGCAAGGAGCTGGAGTGACCTCGTTGTTAGTCCCAGGAGAAGAGGAAGAAGCAGCATCCAAATTCAGAGAAAAGCTCTTGCCAGGAACACCAAATATGAGGCTCCTAGGGGGCTGTGGGCTCCTGCTGTGGTCCACACCACAAGGTAGTGGTAACATCACTTTCTTTGTGGGGAGTACCTGGAAATGTAGACCCAGAGACGAAGAAGGCAGTTGTTTCACTTATGTCTGATTTAGGAGGAGTGGCTGTTTTGGGATCCAACACCCAGCTCTTATCAGAGAGGGTCTAGGGCCTGCAACTGTTATCTGGTATCAAAAAGTCCCCTTGGGCAGGGACTGTGAGGAGAGATGCTGACCTCAGCCAGGCAGCATGAAAACAAACCTCAGCACAAAAGGGCAGGACGCCATGAAATAAGAGTCCCTGGGAAAGGAAACAGGGAGAAACCAAAGCTGAAATCTTGATGCTTATAGGAGACGTGAAGAGGGATAACTGAACAGGGTGAGACATGGCCAGCACAGGGTTGCACGAGGACAGGCTGAGGGTCTTGAGCAGGGCCAGCAGCCTGGGCCAGCTGGGGAAGGAAGGAACAGCAACACCTCTGCTGCAAGCAAGGGCTGCTTCCAGGGCGGCAAGCAAAACCTGTCAGTGCCAGTCACGCTGCTGCTTTCTGTTTGTCTGCTCACTGAGGTCTGGCAGACAGACTTGCCCATCAATGTCTGCCTGGTCAGTGCCCAGCAGAGCACCATGGGCCTCTCAGTGCTGCTCGAAGGGAGAGCACAAACCTTTGCCTGGATGAGACAGGCAGAGGGAAGGTAGGTGGCGAGCCCGTCTCGCTTTCAGGTCATTTCAGACTGAACATTTTGGAAGGAAAGTTTGCCTCGGACTGAGCCTCTGTCTGGGATTAATTCAGTTCAAATTTGTAGTCACCGCAGGCAGCAGGGAAGCTGCAATAGCTATTAGCGAGCAAGCCAAAGAAGTAAAAGCAAGCAGGGACAGAGTAGCCCTTGCCCTCCCCTAAAAACAGAAAGGAAACACAGGGATCCAAATTAAAAAGCAACTACTAGCCACCAGCACTAGCAAGTTACTGCGGGCTGGCCGGCAGCAGGACAGCCGCCCCAGGCAGAGCCCGGCTGCCAGCAGAGCCTGGCCCAGCAAGCGTGGCACACCCTCCTCGGCCTCCAGGCCCCAGCCAAGCAGCCCCGAGCCGGCTGGGAAGACCAGAGGAGCTGGGAAGCAGAAGGAAGGAAGGAAGGAAGGAAGGAAGGAAGGAAGGAAGGAAGGAAG
>NW_008617235.1:0-52893 GCF_000691845.1 Merops nubicus | reverse complement strand
GGTGGCGAGCAGGGGCCAGCTTGCCGGCTGCCTCCAAGAGGTTGGCGTTGGTCGCTCTGTGGCTAAGGGACCCAGTGGCCAAGATACCCAGAAAGAGCAAACTGCAAAAGGAAACGAGACCATTGCACGGCGGAGACGGGAAAAACGCAGCAAGACGGGGGAGCACCCAACAACGTCCCCCAACGCCGACATCCTCGCTGCCCTGACACACACAGGCACCGCTGTCAAAGCCTCCAGGAGATGGTGATTTCCTACCTGGAAGGTGGAGGTGGCTTCCCATCTGAGGCTCCCCTTGGCTCCCTGGGCTTCGTGCAGGCCCCCCTGATCCCTTCCCAGGCGCCATCGCCTGCTCGGACGGGAGGTGGCAGCAGATGGCCGCCTACAGCGCCGAGCCAGGCCCGGGAGCGTCTCCCAGCGACACCCCGGTACCCGGGGAAGAAACCCTCCCCGGCTCCCAGGGACGGGCCGAGGACGGCAAGAAGTGCTCCCCGGGAGCATCCCCCCTCCCCAGGGTGCTCTTTCTCCACATCCCTGCCCCGCTGGCCCTGATGCCCCCATCCAATTTCACACACAACACAGCCTACAAATTGAGATGTTGTAAAACCAGCCCGTATCGAGAAAACAGATGGCAGCAGCTAGGAAGGGCTGATTATTATTGATTAATGCAGGATTACGGTTGGCAACAGGAGCTAGGGGGAGCGGCAGAATTTAATGCAGACGTTACCAGTGGAAGGGGAAGAAAACACGAAGCACAAGTACAAGGAAGGAGAGAGACATGCTGCCCAAGTCTCAACGTACTCAACAGTCATGCTCAGATAGCGTCATGATCCACAAATGTTTGTCCCCTGCATTGTCAGTCTTCATCAGACTTTTTCTGAAGGCTGGAGGTTTGTTTTGTTTTGTTTTGTTTTGTTTTGTTTTAAAAAAAAAAAAACTAATTATTTTTCAACTTTTGAAATTTCCATTTCCATCTGCCAGCATAGGAAATACCAACAGGCAATCAGACCAGCCCAGCTGAAAGAGAGAATCCCAGAAATCTGTTCCCTCTGGATCCCTAGGGTTACCTTCCTCAGATCTCTGAAGTCCAGCTGTTTTTCAGGTCTTAGAGTTCCTACAAGTCATCTCTCCAGAGGTGCAAAGGAAATTTACAGGTTTGGTAATAGTGTACTGAAACACTGACACCAAGAAAGCACCAGTAAAAGGAATGGACTGGAACACCCTGTCCACCAAGCCCCATCTTTCATCCCATCTCCACAGTGTGGTGCCTGGGTCACTCCAGCCCCTCTCTCCCCATTCAGATGCCCATTTCACACAGCCATCCTCCAGGCAGCGCACCACTGGCTCCTTCAGCCCCAGGTGAAACTTCATCTTTCAGGGAAAGCAGCTGTGATGCTTGAAGTCACTCCTTCAACCATGCTTTTCTATTTTCATGTGCTGTATCTCAGCTCTCTAATGTAATATCTGTCATTCCAACAGAAGTGATTCACACCCAGCTATTTATCAAAAGTGGCATCAGACAGAAATCAGCAAGCACCTTTCATATCCTCTTCCCAGAAAAAAAACCCAGACCAGCTTCCTAGGAGAAACCCCTAGGAAAATTAATGCATCATAGAATGCAGTACCGGATGAGAACTCAAAGTCACCGACACCATCCCCAGTGTCTTAATACATGATCATCTCTACTTAACTCCAGGCCTGGGGTTTCAGGGAACTGTGTTTGGTTTTTTTTTTTCTGGGGGTGAATGTTTGTGTGTATGCTTGTTTTGTTAAATCTCCAGCAAAGAAAATCATATCATCTTGTTCAAAAATCCATTACAGATTAACTCCTCTTACTCTTAGAAAATACTGTCTTCATGTCTAAGCTTGATCACATTTTCTGTTTCAAGATAAGCCCAAGACTTTTGGCCCTATCCACAGGCAGATGAATGTTTCCTCTTTGCAGTACTTGCTTACATGTTTGAAGACTGTTCGCAGTTCCTGTCTCTTCACCTGCAGAAGAACCCTTCAGGTATAGACAACTTGATGTAAAGGCAACTCATGTCTGTTCAAATTTACTGACTTTCTTAGAACATTTAAAATATAACAAACAATGGGAAGCAGAGGGACAGATCTTGAACCCAGCAGCTCTTTGGTAGTAATGGAAGTTACATAATCCAAACCCATCATTTATTTTGTTGGGTTTTGGTGGTTGTTTTTTCTTGAAACTAGATGTACAATCTATTTACTGAAGACACTATCAGAGTGAAAGATGTAGACTAGTGTGCTTTACAGGTTACTATGGAGACATTCTTCCCTTCATTATTCTATATACAAACCATGTTACACAGAAGTGAGAAGTTCTTATTCTTTGCCATTCTCAAATTGCCCATGATTAGAGCTCTTCATGTGCTATGAACCAGTAAACATCCCTGGTGAATTTGTTCTATTCCAAGTTTGGGTAAGGGGAAATCAACTGACCAAAACATGAAGGCTAAAGATACACATTTTACAGCTTTATAATTTATTTTTTTTAAGTCCCATCAGAGAATTTGATGGTTTCACTTGCTGTTAATTTTCCCAAAACTTTGATATCTGTCCCCAGAATAACACTGGCAAATCCTATCAAGCAAGAATAATCACACCCCCCACCTTATCCTCAAGCATATTCCTAAGGAATTATTGTAAATTATCTTGCACAGCATCAGAGTATCATTAGGAAAACTAAGAATATAAAATATTTGGTACCTATAGCACTGTCCACTGATTTCCAACAGTCTTAGGGTCACAACTGCTTTTTTTCTTTTAGATCATTACACGTAAACTAACAGTCCTTTTCTGTAATCAACACCATGGCAACACCATTATCTATGATCTACGGGTCTCTAAAAATATGCCTTCAACTTTGCCCTTTTTATTTCTCCAGTACTCTCCAAATGCCCAAGGTGCAGCACCTGTTAATCTTGTCCCTTAATATTGCTTCCTCTGTACCAGCTTCTTGACAGTTCATTACAGTCTGTGGAAGCTACAAGAATTTTCATCTATTTCTCTTGCTTATACTGCAGTTTTTCTTTATGTAAAGCTTTCCCAGAGATCACAACTAGAAATAGGAGAGTAAAGCTGCAGTAATGGATTGGGATACAAAGCAAATGAGAAACAGGTAGCAAAAGATCAGCAAGTCCTAAGTAGAAGCAGAAAACACAACCCATTGTGAAGGTGGCTCTGGCAGGGGACTCTTACTTGAGTCAACAGTCCTTCATGCAGCATCCCTCTTGGACAACCTCCTTTTGGAGAGATGGCCACAAACAGAGCTCCACATAATCAGGGTTCATTCATGGCAAAGTCACGTGAAGGCCAAGCACTTTTGGCCATTCAGAAGTGCTAAGACCACCAAGCTGACCAGCAGTGACAGGACAGAGGAGGTCTCCATCAGGCATCATGAGGACACTACCTCTACAAACCAGACCTCTTGCTTTTCGAGGCAGGGATAGCATTTAGGGCTGAGATCTAAGCCATCTGAAATGAACTCTGCCAGATTGAATCCACAAGCATTTGAGGGCTGGGAGCTGTAGGTATTTCCCCAGCACACAGTGGTATCAGTGCCAAAACAACCTTGTGCAGAACCTCATAGGGCTGTCTGTCTTTGTCATGGGGCAGCAAAGCACAAGAGCAGAGAGGAGTGCAGCACAGCTTCAGGTCTCTGGTGATGGAACCTGAGGATATAGATTAAAACCAAAGAAAAAGCCTCCTCAGAAAAGAATCCTCCCTTCTTCCCTTTCCAGATGTGGAGAGTTTCTGCTCAGTTATTTACTTTGCAAAACCACAGTTATTCCAGTGCTGCCTTTTTTTTTTTTTTTTTTTTTTTTTTTCTTACATGGAAATATGGATGATTACCAGAAAAACAAATAATTGGGATGGAGCCCAGTTGGATATCATTTAGGCAACTAAGTGAGATGCCTTTTGAAGGAGGAGGAGAGAAAGAGAGAGTAACATAGTTAGGAACTGTCTGTTGTTGCATTTACAATAAACATGACAAGGAAGAGCTGTTCTACTACTGAGGACAAACTAACCACTCACAGTCAGGAAAAAAGTGACCTCCAGGTTTTCTCAGAAAGAGGTTTATGAATCTGTGACTTAGGAAGTTACATGGAAACACCCCTTTACTACCTATATTCACATAAGCATGTAAACATAGATGTTTATTCTTAAATTCTACCATATTTTTAAAAATTTAAACCCATGCTAAAATATGTTTTTGAACTGCATTTTTATCTTCCTGGATTAAATTTGGATTAGTCACCTCCTGGGGGAGATGAGATGATTTCTTGTTCTACTTGGTTCTCAGGATGGAGATTACCCCCATTTTCACTAGCCACAATAAATACTGCAGTACCTTAAAGCTCAAAAATGAGATCCTCCTAAGTGAACCTTCACATTTTTAATTGAAGTAAAGAATACAGAAAGATGAGGTTGGGTTGAGGCTGGGATAAGCATACTTATTTATTTTCTGTGTCAATGTAAAGTACAGCGTTTTCTCCCTGTGAGCACACATGAAATATTCTGGCCATCTGGAACTGAGGAAGGTCCAAAGTCTACCTCATCTCTTCTCTAGTAAAGGTCTTTCTCCTATCTACAGCCGTTCTCCAAGAAAAAAAACTTCAGTAGCAAACATCTAGTTTCTGTTATTCTCACAAATCTGACTATAGCTGTCCCCTTCTAAGACTGCCACAACGTTATGGTTCAGAACATTAAAATGTTCACAAAGTGATATTGCAGATATGAGAACCAATGACTGAGACAGAGTCCAAGCTAGGTAATACTCAGTTTCCTATGTCTTAGCTCTACCAAGAATTATAGAGGAGTGTAATAAAGAAGCACCTATATCCAACAGGCACATGATTCTCATTTTAACATAATACTGCCAGGAAGCACTTTGGGATGCTAGTCATTCCTAGCTTTAACCATAGAGGGTTGAATCTTCCAGGATGGAAAAGTAGCCTTTGATCTGCTGCCACCTTTCCCTCCTACATTTCAGGACTCAAGGTTCTTGTAATCATACTCCTGAGCTACTGACACTACTTCTGCCTCCAGCTCTTCTCAACAGCCAGACACAGGCCTTCATTGAAATAACATCCACTCACATGAAATTTTCAGAGGAGTGTCTAAGAAAAAGCAGGGGTTAAGGTCAAATGCAATCAATTTTTACTTTCAACATTAGTCCACAACCTTAACTCTGGGATTCTTCACACCTCAAAAGCTCAGGGTACCAAACACGAGTGGGCGGTTTTGCAAGTAACAAATAACATGGGTGAGCATGAGTAGAACAGGTGCCTGTGATCCTCAGGGTGGGATTGACCAAAGAGAGCTATGAATAAGCCAGCACTTCAAGCTTGTGACTCAGATGCCTGTGTCCCTGTTGGGCGACAGCAATGGATTTCTTGCCTCAAACCCAATTCTCTTCAGATCTAGCTTGTATCTTTTTCACTAAGACCAGAGCTCTGAGCGCCTCAGGGAAGAAGAGTCGAGGACATCCATCAGAGCCAACAGTGAGAAAACACTCTGAATTATTCATAACACTCAAATAGCAAAATTAAAATTAAACTACCCTACATGACAATGGGAGATATGCTACCAGTGAAGAAATTCCAGGGCTACTTTTATGTGCTGTGCAATGAACTAAAGCTGGGATGAAATCCTTAATGGCTAAAAGGCTCAACTGTTTGTTTTCTCTGTGGAAAGATGCATTTCTTGTTTTGCCTACATTTACATCAAGTCTTCACGTAACTGTTGGCTTCAAACCCAAGGCTATCTTCCTGAATCAAAATCTCCCATGCTGGTAGCAGAATAGACTGCTTTCTAGCATTTTAACTTGTTAATAATGAACTTGCTCTTGTCTGATTCTCCTTGTCCCCTTCTCCCTGTGCAATACCTGCCGTGGTAAGTACATGGCTTTTGCATCAGTGTTCAAGTCAGTTTTCTGTACTTGCTTGGATGGCTGTCGGGACTAGTTTTTGAGGTACAGTCTCCCTTCGATAGCTCCCAACAAGCTCTGCTAGAGGAAAGCCAGTTCCCAAAATATATTTCTCACACTTGTTTTTCAGGGTTCTCCACTCTGCAAGGACTGACAGTGTGGTAACTAGAGGCACTCCAGACTGGATTTAATGCTACCATATGCTACACAGAATGAGAATCCATACTGCAGGAGAGCAGCCGGTACATTTCCACGTTAACAGGAGCCTGATTCCAAATTGCATTTAGTCTCAACAGCTCAGTTCACTGCACACAGATGCCATGGGGGACTGTAAAGTTAGCAAGATGTGGGGGAGTATGGCTGAATTTTTAAAAAAGAGCCTTGGCTGGTCGGATGCCACAGACATTTGGAGCTGATGCCACGGAAGAAAGTTGCTGCTGCATTTGTTCTGCCAGAAATAAACAAGAAGAACAACGTCATGAGCTGTTAGTCAAATTACCAGCTCTTACTAGGCTGGTGATTATCTGCCCATACAAAAAGCAGGATCGGCATTGTCAAATGCAGCTCTTATACCTTGACAGTCGGCACGTAAATTAAGTCAGAGAAGATGAATTTTCTGCTTCAAAATAGGTCAGCATGAGATGAGATGAGTTTCCAGTCAGAGTACCATGTCTCCCTGGGCTGGCTGCAAAGTCCTCTTCTTAGCTTTTACAACAAGCTTCATGCAACTGAAGGAACAAGAAGACTAAATTACTTGGGCAGGCTTGTCTCTCAGCTCATGGATCCCCTCAGAGCTGGTAGAGAGCAAGACCTCTCCTCTGCTTCCTTGTGCATGATCAAACAAATCAACTCCGTGGCCTGTCTCCAGGGCCTATGCCAGAAAAATTCTCAGCTCAGCTCCTCCTAATGGACCTTTTGATGAGCAGGCTGAAGAGGGAGGCCAAGGACTTTTCACTCCCTGGCCTGAGCCAGGACAATGTAAAGATGCTTGGCGATGATTTGATGGGGTGGTACAAAGGGTTTCGCTATCCAAAGCTCCCAGGCCAGTACCAATACGCAGGTAACTTGAGCACTTTTAAATATGAAATGGAACCACAGGTGCAGAAGTAAACCCTGCATGTAAACACAGACCTTACACTGCAGGATAAATCCTCTGCTCCATGTGACTCAGGCAAGATCTCCTCCACCCGCCCCTGCCCTATTCATCAGAAAGCATCATGCTCCATCTGCTTAGATCAGTATTGGTAAATGAAGCAGACAATCTCTCAAGGCCCCTTTTCCAACCTGACATCTCTATGAAGCATTCCCACATTCCTGAAGAACAAGGAAAAGCCTTCCCCTCCCCCACTGCACAGCCAGCCTGCAAAATTCACTGTTACTGAAGGTCACCAAGTCAAACGCTGCAGCTGGGTCATCTTATAGCCATTAATAATCCCTGTAGCTTGGAGAATAAAGATAAAAGTGATCTAAATCCTACTCTTTGGGACATGAGCCAATCTTCCCCAGGGTCAGGAAGGAATTTCTCCCACACACATGACGTAAGGGATTGCACTGCTCACCAGGTGCATAGGGGGGTCATTTCTCCCCCCTTTCTCCCACCATGTGTTACCAGAAACCAGAGGGGCAGATGGGAGCATGCTGTGTACCACGCTTCTGTAGTTTCACAGATGAGTGACACCAGCCCAAAGATCCAGGGCTCCAGGTTGCTTAGATATAAAAGCATTTGCATAATTTCCTAAAGCCCCAAATCAACAGGGTGGCAATAGCTCCCACGTGCTGTGAGCTGCCTCGTGCAGTTCCAGGAATATCGTGCTATGGCTCAGCAGTCCCCCATGGCATTGGCTTTACATTTTTGGGCAATAACTTCACTGCTAGGCAAAAGGTGTTTTTCTGACTCTCACTCTAAACACATTCCCAGGAATCAAGTATCCAAATGAAGAGAGAGAGGATTCACAGAAGGTCTCTTAGTAAAGCCCAAACAAAGATCATAGAGGAGCTTGGAATTTCAGATAGTAAGAAGAAGATAAGCATGCTTCAGCTCTGCTGGATGCTCCCATGAAGCTTGTTTTGTGCTTCTGGGCATCCATGCTTCATCCCATGAAGGCCAAAAAATCCCTATGCTTTTATAAAGTTCTCAGCTTTCATGTTCCACTTTTTTAGTTATATAAAATGGTGGTTTAGGGTTTCCTTCCAGAGCCAGAGCAAACCTCTTTCCTGAATTCCAGAGACATGAGGGAAAGGTAAGTGGATTTCTGAAGCTCATAAAAGAATTGTTGCTCCAAGCAAAGTTGTGAAGCTGCAATGAACTCTAAGAGAGTACAAGATTGACTATTTTCTTATGACTATGAGCTGAGAAAAACAGGGCTCTACTAGTGTTGCCTGCAGAATGGAGTCCTCCTTTAGTTTGTGCATTATCAGGAAACAAAGAAGCCAAGAACTTGCAGGATTAAAGCCTAGCTTGCTCCAAGACAGAAAACCAGCTAACTCAGTGCACTTTGTGAGAAAAGTTCAGCTTGTTACAACTATGCAACTCTTGTGCTGTCTCTGGAGGTGGAGATCTGCTGAGCTGGCCTGCCAAAAGGCTGAAGGAAACAATCTTGTGAAGATAAGATGGTCCTCCTTCGGCTAATCCAACAGAGCAAACAGCTCCTTACATAGATCACGAAGGCCAGAATGTCTGAGCAAGACCTTTGCCTAATTAACATCAAAATTAATATTAAATTTCATGCCCCTGATTATGCTAATGAGTCTAAAGGAGTACATGCTAGTCATAGATGACTAAGTTATTCAATCCTCCATCCAAATCATGCTAAATATCATCTGGAAGGCAGGGACAGACAGAATTAGGATATAAAAATCAAAGGGAATACATTTCTAGGGGGTGAGAAGACTGAAAAGTCTAGCAGAGATGGTCAACAGCTTGTGCTACTCTTCCTCCACCCAAGACAGAGTTGACTTCATGGTAAGAATTGTGCATCAATATCCAGGATACCCTTCCTAGCATTACCAATGTACATTAGTGCTAGTGTACAGACGTGTACCTCTGACTGCATCAGATGTACCCAGGAATTACCAACCTGAGCTTGACTCTCCTTTTGCAGCTTGTGCATTTATCAACAGCTTTCCAAGTAGATTCCAAATCTACTGTATCTGTCACTTTACTAAATCTAGTAGTTTTAACTTCTACACTGTCTCAGGGCAAGTTCTCATCTGGAGCTCTGAGGGAGACATGTCTCAGTGTAAGCCCCTTAGCCAGGCCTTAGATACAAGATTCTCAGACACTTTTAACTTCACAAAACTGCTCAGTGCAAGCCCTTGGGCTCTGGCAGGCAAACATCTCACTCACACCCATAGCATGACACAAGTGTAGTCCTAACCCCCATTGTGAAGACTCTCTTAGTGATGAGATCCATAATTATTTCCTGCACTGAGCCAGGAAATACTTCTTCCTCCCTGCCCCCCTCATCAGTTTTACCTGTGTTTTTATCAGTTTTCTGCACAGGACTTTCCTTAAGACCTTCAATTGTTCCTCTGTTTAACAGGTTTGGTCTGAGCAGACAAACTAGGGAGATGAGGCAATGACCCTGGAGACTTTCATGTTCATACCAGTACAAGCAGTATAACTCTTGTTTGTCAGAACAGGAATCTACAGAAGGGTTTTCCTTAGACTTAAGGAAGATGTGTCTTCCATGATCATACATGGCTGTTTTTTTGATAAAGCATCTACTAGAAAAATGAGAACTGGGTAGTCCATATTCCGTTTCCCCAAGCAAGATGTTGAGATATGGATCTTCCATGCTTTAGAACAAGGCTCTGAAATCTAGCTCATGTACTGAAGTTGAGAATATCTGCCAGGTCCTAGCCACGTCCATCTGATTGACACTTCCTATTTCCTAGAGTCTGGCCTTGCAATAATCCTTTCCAACTGGAAGAAAAAAAAAACACCAAAGACAAACCTGCTCAGCCTCACCCATATTTTCATCCCAGCAGGAGGACTATCAGAATGATTGTTGACAGACATTGAACACACTGAATCTGCCTTTTTTTTTTCCCCTTTTCCATTTTTTGAGAGAGAAAAGAGACGTATAATTTGGTAACATGGCCTCCCACAGACATGTTATGCAAGGCACCTCCTTGACACCATGGAGACCCATTAATCCTTCATCCTCTAAAGCCCTGCTCTAGAGGGAACCTGCTCTAAAGTATGGAACTTGAGGAGAACAATTATGCTGATTTTTGTCAGCAAAAAAATTCCCAGTCTTGTTCTTCAAAATAGCTGAACCACTTTAACTGGAACTTTCCAAAACACAAAGATAGAAAACAAAAACAAGAATAAAATCAGAGAGAACAACCTTTTGCACAGGAGATGTCAGCTGAAGCTGTTAAACTCTGCAACCTGCGAGTTCCTGAGAACAGTGGCTTCTGATGGAAAAGCATTAACCTCTTTGGTGATCCTAACATCTTTACCTGTAAAGACTGGCACTGCTCTATGCTGAATGGCCTGCACAACAGCAGAGAATTACATACTTCTGCTGCATGAAGGTAAAGTCCTGAGCCCAGCAGCGTTCAACAGTTGGCTTAGCTGACAGATGCAAGGTTTGACCCAAATAGGAGCAGTACTGCTTCTGCCTCAGACACAGTATTGGAGCTTGTCTACTGCACAATCACATCACTCCATTTCACACTGCACACAGAAAAGTGACCCTAAAGATTACAGTATGACATGTCTGGGTGCCAGCCAAGCTTCCTCAGCAGGAGACAACTTTTTTTGAGAATTAAACAAAAAGGAAGTGCTGTGGTTGCTGCCACTGCTGAAGTTATCTCCTGATGACCAGGCAGCATGCAAGAGCCATTCCCCAACTAGTTCTCCTTAGTATTTGCTTGGCTTCTTCACCTGACCTTTAAAACTTCTTTGAATTTCTTGGATACCAAAACTCTCCTCCGGAATTGTACTCAAGCTCCAAAAAGGGAAAAAAAAAAAAAAAACAAACACACAACAAACCAGCCAAAAAAAAACAACCAACGAGACAAAAAAAAAAAACAAAACAAAACAAAAAACCCAAAACACCAAACCAACAAACAAACAGAAAACTCAACAAATACCAGGCACCATCTACAAAGCTCTTATATCATCCAACAAACAAAGGCTGTCTGCTTTCAGCTCTTGCTGTCTGGCAGCTACAGACAGGAGCTACTTCTCCCTCTGCCCCCTTGCCTCTATATCCAGACGTACTGGTGGGTCACAGTTACAAAAAACAGAGCTTAAATGATGGATCATAAATCGTACCTGGATAGCTAGCAGTGATCAACTCGAACTGGATCTTTTCCATGACTTAAGGATGATATGCTTGCCATCCTTCAAAAGGACAGCTTCTTGACATACATTCTGGGAGCTTTTTCAATACCAAGGATGCTGGAATAAGAAAACAAACAGAAAACAAAAAATCTGAACTTGTTTGATTGTCAAGCACCTGAGATATGACGACAATACATTGGCACACTGTATTTGCAACATATTATTAAGTACCTCCAGTCCCCAAAGGCTAAGACACTTTTAAAAAGAGAATAAAGCTAATACACATAATAGCCTGTGTCTTGTTATTTAAGAAACCTCTTCCCGGCATCAGACATCGACAGTACGTGTAAATGCACTTTCTCCAATAAATATGCACAAGGAGCAGTTTGATGGAGTGCCAGAAAGCACAATGACTGTTCTACCTTAGCAATGTACAGAAGATGACATGTTCCTTTTAGAACTAATTGCTTTATTCAAAAGGAGCCATTTACTGAATCCTAGCCTGGTCTCTTCCCTTGATGAGCACTTTCAGACTCTGCATCGGAGCTTTTGTTTGTTGTTAAAAGACAGGGACAGAAAAGTGTTTTGTTAAGTCATTTTAATTTTCATATTTAATGGAAAGGAGTTCAGAGGGTATTTTTCATTATATTATTTGAACATTCGCATTATATATTCCACTGGGCCTTCCCTTATGTGACTCAAGGCTGACAAGTTCAGGCTGTCAAACACAACCCTTTGCATCAAATAAATTACTCTACACCAAGATCCAGTTATAACTATTGACACAGACCAAGCTACACATCTGAAAGTCAGAAAATATTCTTAACTTCATTATTGTCCTTGTTTTGCATTCTCACATGCATAACATGAAAGCACTTTAAGAATGCATTGAATTTTGGAAGCAGTTTTTACTGTCAGACTGCTCTCCACCTCTCCGCATTAAAAAAAGAGTCAGGAATTCCTCTTCTTGTGCCTTCAAGAGACAAACAGCTGTAATGACTTCACAGACAAATCAATGCCATTTCCAACACAATCATTTCATTTTTCCTCCCTGCTTCGAAAAATTAGAACAATTTCACAATGAGCCCTAGGGAATGAGCTCATGAAAATGCACGGAACAGACAGCATGAGGAGAAGTCTTCAGCTATATATTTCAGGAGGCAGCAAATGGGTCTATCTGCTGCTCCACGAGCAGTGAGAATAATTATGTATGCCTTTGCTGCA
Organism: Merops nubicus; assembly: GCF_000691845.1. NCBI lineage: Eukaryota > Metazoa > Chordata > Aves > Coraciiformes > Meropidae > Merops > Merops nubicus. Next base: position 40,426 of record NW_008617235.1, on the reverse strand, counting down.
TCCCATAATCATCTTCATCATCACAGAGATGACATTTCATAGCTGAGTTGGGAATCTGCCTTTCCCAAAATTAATTTTTGTTTGGAAGGAGAAATTATTCTAAATAATGTCTGGGGAGGATAGATATAGGAAAACATAGATTTCAGAGTCTGACACTCTAGAATCATAATCCTATCACCAGTGCTCTAAAAAATTTTATTGTATCATGAAGTTAACTCTGCATTTGCAAAAAGGTAACACATTGTTCTATGGCTGAGTCCCAGACTACTGGGAATTTCCATGAGATATTATAAACCGGTGCATTAATGTGAACTAGTCAGATTTCCATGGAGGAACTCCTGTGGGCTTTGTAAAACCCTGGCCAGACTTGAAGAGTGGAAGGACTCTCTCCACTGTTTTATCACGGTGAAAGAGGTCCAGGACCTAAGTCATTACCTCACCATAGAACAACAGGCACAAGGGAGAGGGTGTATCATGAAGAGTTGTGTTTATTAGGTGCCCTGCTGCTTCCTTCAGACAACCCAGAAGGAAAGAGCTCATCTCTTAACTCAGTGATGAAGGACAGGACAAGAGGAAGAAGGCCCAGCTTGAGGCACAGTGGGCTTGGTAAACATCCTTTCCCCAGGACTATTTTGAGCCACTGGGTCACGGTTAGCACTGTCAGAGATGCATCAAAACCCTGTTATCAAGATCCAAACCAACAGGAGAAGTTATCCAGTTGCTCTAGCTCAACATGCTGCTGGATCCCTACAGCGCAGCAACTCCATGAGATAAACTGGATTGTCATGTAGGAAGTCACAGCCACCTCTAACTGGAAGACCTTAGGTAAATTATTTCACTTGTCTCACTTCTTCTGGTGGTCCTGGAACCTGGATGTTGTCTTCAAGATGACAGAACTCCAAAAAGTCTTTTAAAAAACTCCATTTTCACTAGTGTAACAAGACAGTGGGGCCTTATTCACACCACAGGTGCTATACCAGTTCCAAGAAACCTGAATGCAAATGAGCCTCTCACCTCTGGAAGAACTGTACCATCATTTCAGGCAGGATGACCTCATTAATGGGCACACTGGGTTAACATCACAACATTCCTTTGCTCAGGATTCCAGTGAAACTTGGGCTTTCTAATCCACACCAGCTTTTCACATCTAAGGAGTTTGTATAGGCTGACTGGACTAGCATGCAATATCTAAGTCCAAACTGGGCCTGAGTGCAACCCTGGTTTGCAAAGGGCTCCTTGGAAGTATGTAGTGCCTAAATCTTAATGCTGGGAATAAATATCCGCAAAAATGTCATCTTTAGTGCAGTAAAGACTCAAGCTTTGCCTGCCTAACACACAGATCAGCAATCTTTGCTTCTCTGGTACCTAACTATGTAGCAACTACTTGCAAATGCAAGGCATATTCTCCAGGTGTCCTGTGCAGAACACACTGTGCAGAAAACTGCTACCAAACTTCAAGCCAGGACAAATTGCTGGCTGGACAAGAAGGCAGCATTTACCCAACAATATGATGTCACTTACACTTATGTAGGAGGAGGAGAAAATCTTGATTTGTTCTGGCCATAGATGAGGGGACAGCTTGAAATTAATTGATCGTGGGTGCATTCAAAGTAACAGCTTGATCCAGTTCCAGCAAAACCTAATGGCAAAACTCTGGTGCACAATACTGAATGTGCCAGACTTTCTTCTCAAAGACTTTACCTCACATTTCACTGTGTAGAAGCAATCGGACCCTCTCTGTCATCTTCCTAGGGGAAGTTCTGATTAGGCATTTGGACCTGAGTTCCCTTAGGGTCAGGGACTGGGAGGGGAAAGGATAGGCTGGCTGATGTGTAAGAAGTTTTCTTTGAAGGATATTTAAGGTAGAAAACCAAATCAATTCCGATGAAACTTGCATGAAGAGCCTTCAACCAGGAATCCAGTCCAGAGCTTCTTCTTTCTACGTGTATGATCTCTGCTATCACAGTGCCTCAGCACTTTACAGCCTCACTTCTTAACCACTCTTTGAGGCAAGATGTTTGCTGTCCCCTTTCAACAGATACATTCTGTAGAATTAGCCTATGTGTCCCCACAGCAGTATTCTGTAATATAGCCCTTTCCTCTTGCGTGTCCAGTCTTCACTTGTTGCAACACACTCTTTTCTGCTGTTTGCTTTTCCTCACTGATGCCTTACACTCAACTTGGAAAGTAAAGCTCAGCCAACCTGTTTTACTCCCATTTATAATCAATTTAACTTCCTGGCTCTGGGGCACCTTTTGCTGTGCTTGAGACCACTGCAACACAGTTTTGTTTAAATCCAGACTAATTTGCTGACATGGAAATCAAATCATTGTTCTTCCAGTGCCAATGAACTAAAACACTGACAATTTCAACAGTCATTCCAGCAAAACGGTCAGGAATATCCATGTTTGTCATCTCTTGATGACTCCGGATCAAGACTGCTCAATTCATAAAAAGTCAAAAGATGAGTTCTTTAAGTACCAATGTCACAAAATTGGAATCTCAGTGTGTTTTCTTAGAGCTACTTAATAGAGAGAAGTGTCTTTATTTAGCACCTGTCATCTCAAGTTCCCAAAACGCTCTCTCAGAAATTAAGTTTCCCAATAAAGCTTCCTAGCCAGACATCAGGCTCCAATTTACAAGGGGTAAACTTGTTTAAGGTCACTCAGCATGGGAAAGAAGAGCTGGGAATCAGCTCCAGGAATCCAGAGGACCACACCCCTCACTAGCCACTAGACCACACAACTGTCCCCATTTCACTCAAGTCATCATTAAGCAGGATAGAAGAACACTGTGGTTTTATTTTATGTTAGCTGAACTCTTGCATTAACATTTTACTGTCCCACTGATGTTTTGCCTAGAACATTCTGTAATCCACAAATTAATATGTGAAGAACATCCAGTACAGTTTGGAGGAATAAAAAAAAAATTACACAAATGGCAACGGAGTTTTAATTTCCGGCAGTTTCATAAATCAGAAGAGTTGGAGAAAGAAGGCTCCTTATTTTATCACACATAGCCTTGTGTAACGCCAGCAAAACTGCTGCCCTTCCCAAAACCAAGCAGAAACCCTATTGTTGTGGCAAACCCCATCTGGTCACATGGAGAACTGAAAACCTCACAGCATTCTGTTTTGTATGGACAGAAAGGGAGTTTTGCCCCAAATGCATGACAAGGGCCAAAAAATAAATGTGTTCTACCTATGTAAAGCATTTGAAGTTTTTGTTGCATTTGAAGTTTTTGTTGCCTGCTCTTATTCATCACTTCATGTTTTCCATGCTCTTGCCTTTAGTTTCTAGGGTAAAGGTCTCTCTATCCTGCAAAACCTCCCCTATTCTTGTTTTTGTTAAAGCACTTTGTTAAAGGAGTCTTGCATGTGGAAGCAGATCAACCCTTACAAGGACAGGTCCATGCTGCACTCAATGCAGGGAAGAATAAATCTAAGGCAAACCTCAAGCCCCATTCGGAAAGTCTTTGAAGAAAGTAGCAGGAAGTTTGCCCATAGCAATGAGGCTTGGATCAGACGTAGGCCCTGCTTGCCCAGAGTGTACCTAGGCAAGGTCAGAGAGCCCTGAGACTCCCAGGTCTCAGGTCAGAGAGGTGTGCTCCATCCAGAAAAACCATCAGTACCTCCAATCAGAACCCAATGTTCCAGCCCGAGTCAGACACTCGGTATGGAGATAGGCAGATCATAAACCCTAATCTGAACAGAATTATTTAAAATCTGTTTAAGGCAAACTAATTAGCAACCATCTCCCATCTGCCAGATAACATCGGATGTTTCACATCAGCGCTGCCTGAAGTTGCAGTCCCTGCAGCCCTGGCGCCGAGTGGTGCAGAGCCTGATGAATGTCCTGCTGGAGCTCTCCCAGTGCTGAAGGGGCCTCTCTTCACAGAGCACAGTTAAATATTAAGCTCGAGTAAAGCTGCGGGAAAAATGCAACTACAGGGTGAAACAAGACTTAGTCAGTAAGATCAATTGACAGTGAAGGAAAGGGCAATGCCAGCAGGGAACATCTGTATTGCCAGCATGAGCTGAGTGGAGAAGAATGGGACTGTGCCACATGTCAAGGTTTGAGAAAAGTGCCTCCTTACTACCCCCCAGGAGCCTCTGTTTCAGATGATGCTCTCCATTTTCCCTCTCCTTGCAAACCTAAGAACAGCATAAAAAGCCTCACGACTGTAACAATTTAAGAGAAACAAAGCTAAGTTCCTCTGGTCATTAAAGGTATTATACCACTTTATCCAAAAGCAGGACAATCAACCTCAGGTGTCCTTGGCCAGCTTCCACCTTGAGTCATCAGAGTCTGTGTACCTAAATTCGACTCTAAGCAGTAACCAGAGAGGCTCTCTTGCTTCATCCCTCACAAGTAAACATTTTTCTATATCATAATTCCAGCCAGAGGTGGGCAAATGTGCCTGGACATCCAGCACTTCAGACATGGTTCAGGCACATTTAGAATAGTAGAAGCTAAAAATACAGATCAGGAGGTCAAGGAGGTTGTAATACTCCTCTGGTTGGTGTGAGCACAACACACCTGTCATGGCCTTAGCCAAGGAGCACAGAGAGGGCAAGTCTCCTCTTTAATTCACCTGGAACAACAAAACCAAACTTTGATGTCCTAGTCTGAGGCAGCAACTTCAATACACACAAGAGGAATTTTATTCTCTCTTTTTATTGATCTTTCATGGCCACCGACAAACTGTAGAAGTGATTCATCTGACACCAGCTCTCGTTCTCTGCCCTGGTTGGTATTTTCCCCAGTGATATCTTCTATCCTAGGCCACTCAGGGATTCAAGCAGCTGTTGCATGCGCCCTGCTGGGCTGCTGCACGTTTGGATTTTGCCAAACTGTATGACACTCCAGAACCAGTGTTGGTAGGTGCAGTAGCCAGTGGGCTAATGCTGGGTTTGTACTGTACAGACTAAAACACCAGATTAGCAGGTGTTTACATTGCTTTTTTACTGAAAAGACTGGAAAGCAAAAAAAAAAACAAAAACAAACACTTGTGGAAACAAGTTCTAGAGCTCTTAGGTCCATCATAACAGGATATCTACTGTAGGATCAGGAGAGTGTAAACTAGTGTTACCTGGGAATGCACCTGTAATCACTTCTCCAAATGGGAAATATCATAATAGAAGCAATTTTAATAGGACAAGCACACTGCAGACATCCCCACTGTATCTATTAAAACGTACACTCAGGGAAAGCCAAAATATGACCTGCTCCACCTCTGGTTATTATGAGGTCTCAGAATATATGCGGCTACCCAAATGATTATGTATATTACTATTGTGCTTAGAGGCTCTACCTGAGATCTTAGCTGCCCTATAATTAGACCTGCCTAATAAAATCAAACCTGTCCTGTGAGTGAAAGTTTAGGGGTTATTCCCCAGCAAGTGACAAGCTATGTCTGAGTTTAGGAGGAGTAACATGGCTAACCCCTTTCTCCAAGTGTTTACAGGCTAGATAACCAAGGGAGACAGAAATAAGGACAGATGGGCAGAACAAGGTAGACTGGAAGGACAATTTTAAAGAACGTAGTGTGGCAGTGATACTGCAGGCTGCTGGGGACAAGAGGGAGAGACCTAGAACGACGTACCCCAGAGGAATCAGTATCAGGAGAGAATCAGCACTGTGAAGAACATTACTGCTGGGTGTCACTGAAACCCATCTAAGTGACAGAGCGGATCTGGCACCGAGGTAAAACCCAGCGCCAGGGAAATCTGTGCCAATGACTTTGTAAGGACACAACACATTACCTAGATGAGCAAGAACTGCTTTGCTTATGAGAATGGCAAAGGGCAGCCAGCGCTGGCCGCACACATTAAAAGAAAGTGTGCAAATGCTTCAAAGATAATGGGATGCTGCCTGTCAGCTCCTCTGCCAATGTCCAGGCACACAGTCCTTCCAAACAAGCAGCTGGTGAAACCAGGGCAAAGAAAGCTTCAGCAGAGGTTATGGATTTCTGCAGCCTAATGACACAGTTGAAACAGGGGAGCATGATCTACTGCTTGTCTAACAGCAGTGTCCAAAGGTTCTGCCCAGGAAGTACATTCACAGCACTGCACTCTACAAACATTCAACATGGGTAGACTGTTTCAAAGAGCTTGAGATACAAGTAAATAAATTAAAGATAAGGTCATAGACATGTAATAATGTAATAAACATTACATTAATGTGTCATTGGTAGCCTACTCAAAAATACAGCTGCTATCTCCTCAGCTCAAATCTAGGATTCTGTCCAAGCACTGCACCTTCTCCTTAGCCAATACTTCCCTCTGTTAAACAAAGCAGGCCATAGAGAAGAGATTTCAACCTACAGTACAGCCTTTGCACTAAAAATGTACACCCCTAAAGAGGCCAACAACTATGTTTCTCAAACTACTGTTAACTGACTACTCTGCTATTTTTTTTCCCAAATAGAGACATTTGCAAATCAAACCTCCAAAAGTTCTGAAAATAACAGCACCTCCTCAGCACACCAACATGTTCCTTACTCATGGGACAAGATCTGTCTCCACACAGTGATGAAAAGCTGCTTCTGTAGAAGCTCAAAATTACTATTCTTCCTGCTCTTGTCAGTGGCAATCGGTAAGGTCATGGCAGCACAAGCTCCTATTGAATGTCTAAAGCCATTCAATTAATCTTAGTTTGCTGAGAACTCACAGAATTTAAGTAAGGTCAAAGAGTTAAAAGAGATCAGGAGACTACACTCCCACTGACACAATACTTCCTGAAGTATTGGACTGTCTCCATCATTTGCTAATGCCAAAGAGACTAGAAGGTCTATCTATATATTATGAGATTCTTCCTGATGGTGCAAGAATGCATTTCAGAAGAAGATAGGTGGCAGCCATAGAAACTCAGCTTTTCTGATCTTCTCACAATTGCATCCTTGTAAACAAGGAGACAGATGTTGCTCTGATCATCAGCAATGGGAAAACAGCTTCTAAATGCCGTGTTGAACACAAGGCTGTGCCTATATCACCCCCACAATCACATACGTAGCAGGGGATTCCTGGCAGCTTCCCCAACAGAGAGGGCAAGGCAGGGCACAGAAGAAAAGTGCCAGGAGTGTAATTTTGTCAGCAGTGTTAAGCCAGAGCAGCCTCCAGGCAGCTCTAGGATGAGCTACGGTTGCAAAGCAAGGAGTCATGATTCATAGTGAACCCTTGCTCCAATTTCTGTTTCCTCTTTCCTCAGCTGTGCAGAGTAGCTGGGTGAAAGACAAGATTGTTCTACTCCTGGAGACAAAGCAGGAAGGCATCTGGGAAAGTAGTCACTCCACAAAGTGACAGGGAAAACTGTTAATCTTCCAAAATAAGCATACAGAGCATGCTTATAACACCGATTGCTATAAACATCATCCTCCCCCCTCTCTTGGCCTAAAGAAGGACTATGCAGACAAGAAGGATGGAAGGTGATGGTAGGTAAAATGGTCCTGGGAAAACAGCCCACTGAAAATATTTACAAGGAAAAACATGCATAACTTTGGAGGCAGCCAGAGCTGCCAGCAGACCAGCTAGAATGAATCCTTGCCATCAAGGTGGCTGCTAGGGTTTATAAACCCTTTGCCAGAGATGCCAGCATCCGTAATGTATGGATTCACACACCTTCCCTCTTACAAGTGCAGAGCACCATGAACACCATCCTCACATACCTGCCTGTTCTCTGGGACAGCTGCATTTTCTTATTCTTCGGCATCATTAGCCAGGCACTGTTCCTTCACTTGCCAATCCATAACCGGGTAGGAAACAAGGACAGCTTTATTCAGGAAAAAACTGCAAAAATGAAACACCATTTGGGGAAGACACAGCAATAATTTATCTGCTTAATTGATAAATAAAATAGTTTCCCATGTAACCTTGGCAGTTGCCTGGCAGCAGCATTCCACGGCCAATAGTGGTCTGATGGGCAAACATCCCTCTTCCACATTACCTCCCTCTCCCATCCACTAAACCTCACTCATGGTTTGGCATCAGTGGGTAGCAGTGACCTAGCATAGCGAGGTCACTCAAAGAACAGCTCTGTATGACTTCTTGCAAACTATTTCTTGATTTGTTGTGGGAATTCACCACTGATCCCTACTTCATGCCACAGCGTTGGGAAGGGACTCATCGCAGTTAACTCTACTCATTCCACTGCAACCTTACCCAAAATTTCTGTTCAGAGAGCTTCCTCTGCTTCAGCTTCTGTCAAAGACTGCCATCAAATGCAATGTTTTAAAAGGGAGTCAGTACTCTACAAGAGTAGAGCAAAGATCTTGCTACAACGAATCCATATTCTGCTAAAAACTAAGCACCACTTGCCCACTCTGTAATTTAGTTCCCACCACCCAAATATTTTGAGGCTGTATCTTGCTACAGTGACTCCCAGGGCATTGCTGGAAGATTTGTGAGCACCCTATCTGTACTGTCTTATCTCCAAGAGTTTGCCTTCACAGTGTTCTGTATGAAAAACTTCTGTGGAAGAAGCAATCATGTGCTCACCTTTTTGGCTGTTCAGCAACACCTAAGCAGAAGGCCCATTGCCTTCTACTGTACCATCAGACTGAAGATAACTGCATGGCTATACCATCTTACGAAGGGTCAAAGACTGAATACAAGTTTGCTCATTGACCTTTGTACCACTGTTTTTAACATCCCACATTTTTTCAAACAATATCTAGAAAGCCAACAGTTATCTGTACCTTACAGCTAGAGAAACCGAGCCATCAGCTGTTTCAGCAACTTCCACTTCCCCAAAGGAGGAACTGGAACTCAGAGGACCCTCCTCTCAAAACCAGTCATATACATGTATTTGACACAGACTCAGCCCTGACACTGCTAGGGTAAAGCCTTCAAGAAGGGAAAGCACTTCTCTTCCACCAGCGCTGTGCCATGTCACCATTAAACGTGCCCGTGTCTGCGGGTCTCCCCGGGGTACTGCAGGGAAGCAATTCCTTGCACATGCAAAGGCTGCAGTTCAAGCATAAGCTTGATTTCAAGGGTGACCTTAAAGCCCGTTTAAGAAGAAAGCTCCAGTCTGTCAGCCTGCCCAGAGAGGAGGGGCAGGTGGGTGGCAGCTGGTTATGCAGCTCCCACATTATCTGTTCTGCTCTAGGCAGACTAAGTCCCTAAAGACAGGGAGAAAAGCAGTCTCTCCCACCCTGGAGACAGCCCATGGACTCCTAAACAAAAGACCCTGCCCTCCAGCCTCCTGCTGCAGCACTGACAAGAGGCACATACAGGGCCTCAGTAATAAATACCCTGGGTTGCAGAAACAGGTCCAGAGTCTCAATGCCTTCTACACCACCTAGGCTTGGCAACAGATTTCTACCTTCCCCATTCACATGTCTACTCCATGTGTTTTGGTTTGGGTTTGGGTTTTTTTTTTTATAGCTCACCTCACTTCACACCTGCCTCCTCAGCCCGAGGGCTGAGACCAAGCTGGCAAAAGCTGAAGAAGTTCAGAAGAGAACATACCTGACAAACAGGCTTTCCTTCTCTCACCAAACAGACCAAACTTAAAGCAATTCCCACCTCGCAGGCATCACACCCAAAGGACAACACAAATAGAAACAGCCTTGCAAGCAACAGCAAACATCCAAGATTGAAAGGAGTGTGACTTGGCTTTCTTCAGTAGTAGAAGTGTTAACCTCCTGCAAGGTCAGATCCCACATGAACATGGGCTCATTATCAAGGAACTGAAAGAGGCATTGAAGAGGCACCAACACCTGACAAAAAGGTCTCATAGCCCAAACCATGCTTACACTTGGCTCTGTGTATCCACTTGTCCCTAGTTCTCTTCCCAGTCCCAGCATTCCTATATGTTGGAGAATACTGCCAGCCTCTTGCCAGGCAGCTGCCCCTTCTACATAACAGGTTGTCTTTGTTTCAAGAAATAAGGAGTGGGTTATTTACTCTATTGATTCATTAATTTCTGCCTGATGGTTTTGGAAATAGAAGGCTTAGCTTGGCTTCTAGCAAGTCCCACAAGAAACAAACCATGACACTAAGGATGCTTGTACTTACTACGCAAATTCAGAATTTTGCCCATGAGCTGTTGATACAACAGCTGGGGCTATCATACAATATTAGCACCAAGCTACAGGATTGTTTGCTTCCAGAATTTTATTCTAAGTCTTGGCTGAATTGTGTAAGTTAACATCACAGTACAGCTTCCAGCTGAGAGAAATTTAATGATACTGCTTTATGCAGCATATCTCATTAATAATAAGTAATGCATTGGACAGTTAGTTAGAAGAAAAATATCTACCCTGTGTATACTGAGCTAACAAGGTCACACATTCAGATGTTAATATTGGTATGGTGACATACTGAGCTAGAAAACCTCCTGGAGCTTCTTCTACCTGCATTACACTGATTTGTAAGAAAGATAGTTGAAAATTGAAGGATTGTACAGGTGGATTAAATCCAAACCAGAGCCTAAGGAACCTGTGAGTAGCTAAGATTAAAACAAGATAGTCAAAACCAGGCATAGAATTTAAATACTCAGCAGTACTGAATCTACAAACCTAAGAAACATAAAAGGCACTCTGCTGGGTTCCATGGCTTTGACTTTCCCAAATGAGAACACCAGAATAAACCAGGTTAGATGATTTTTCTGCTTTATAGGGTTCCTTCAGATCCATTGACTTTTTTTTTTTTTTGCCACGTGCAAAAGAAATCCCACCATCAGCCTATATTCCATCCTCTGATTTTGAGTAACTGATTCAGAAATATTTGGAGTGTTACAACAATGGTTTTTGATATATGTGTCTTGACCCTTATTTAAACGTCCTCACAGTTTGAGTAAGTTTGGGTGCACATTCAGAAGCCAAGGCAACCCTGCAGTCCTGCTCCTTAGTTGCAATCTTGAAAGGAGACGCTAACAGCAAAGTAAGTGGTGTTGCTTGGTCAGCCATGCCAATAATCAAAATAGTGCCCTTCAGAGTGTAGTACTCTACATGACAATAGTAAGGAACAAACAAAAAACCAAACCAATTTTAAGCTATTACCCAAAAAACACAAAAACTGTTTTTCATGAGCCAGATCATATCAGACTGCATGACTACCATACCACTTGGAAAAACATTCTTGGAGCAGGGCTTTGGATGAGTTCCTGAATAGATTTCTCTCCAGGTAGTGCCAAAGACCAGGCATTACTTGCCTTCCAAGCAAAGAGGAGTTTGAGACCTACTTTGGACCAATATGCAAGAAAAGACACCATTCCCATTACACTGCTATTTGCTCTATGACTGGATGATAGGAATAACCCCCCATACAGCTCTTACAGATGGCTTACACCTTCTAAAAGCAAAACAGCAGGGAGTCAGCTGAGATATAAGCATTTTTTTGCCAGAGCACCTGCTAGCCCACTAGTTTTATTGTGGACTTTAACTACCAACTTCCAAACACAGGTATTTATGTATTTATGTCCTTAAGTCTATTGCTTTAGCATCACCATTGCTGTACTGCACACACAGTGTATCTGAAATACTGGCTTGAAACTAAGAATCAAGAGTGGAACTAGGTCCTACACCCCTTCAGACTCTCCAGACAGAGTATTTCATCACTTCTTGCTCTTCCCAGCAGTAGGTCTCAAAATAAAAATCAACACAAGTACACAATGAATCAGTGACAAAATCGGAAACTGAACCCAGTTTGGATGCCCTGACTGTATGGAACTTGTTGTCTTCAAAGTGTACAGGACCCTACATTTTCCAGCACTTCATCCAATTCACTTTTAAATATTTCCCAGAGGGAAAAATATTTCATGGTCTAATAAGCATCAGTGTTGGGAAAAACAGCTAACATTTCCCTCTGGGGTTAATGTGGACTGACCACCATGAGAATTACATTTAGACTAACTCAGCTTCCTCCTACATGATTTCAAAGCACCCATTTCAGATGAGTTCTCAGGCATCAACTCCTGAGGCATCTTTGCCTGGTTTACTGTCTCCCTGTGGTATCTGCAAACAATGCAAAGTTAGCTAAAGTCAATAGATGCAGTAGCTTAGTTTAAGCATTTTTTCTGTTCTAAGGCTTAAGGTTTGCAAAGATAGTATGGATGTTTCCCATGACTCAAAGTCTGAAGGATGCATTAGACGGTTGTTAGAAATTGCCTTAAATATTCATCACTTCTGGTAACTGAGCACAAGGTATGTTATTTTTAACACTTTTGGCTAACCTAGTCTTAAAACCCTCTAGTGTCAAGGAACCCCATGACATTTCCAGATACTTGAAACTACTTCATCAACGTCTTTACCACTAGAAAGCTTTCTTAAGTGTCCAGCCTAGCTCTTTCTTGTTACAGTTTAAGTACATTATTTCCCATCCTAACTCCATTGCTATTGAGAACAGCGTCTTCCTTCCCTTCTCCTTGCACAAATCTTTCTATCTGTTTTGAAAACTCTGTTGTATTTGTTATATGTTAAGTCCACTGTAGTTAGCTTTTCCCCCCTGCCTTGTTTTGAGGTTATTATTTCAAGATCTACAATTGTTCTCTCTGTTCTCCTTTGGCATCTCCCCATTGTCCACATCTTCCCTGAAATGTACCCAGAAATTGTACACAATGCTCCAGCTGTTTCCCCAGGACTGTGTAGAGTAAAAGAACTATAGCTGACTCTCCTGACACCACACGAGTGCTCATGGTTCTTCATAAATCTAACATTTTTTCATTTTCCTGCAACCACATAGCAACTCCAGATATTGTCTTCTGTTCTTCAAGACATGGAGCAAGCAGGCAAAGCTCTTCAAAACTACAGTAACGGGCATTTAAAAAATCCCAATTTAAAAGAGGTTTTAATTAGAAGTCATCATTGTCCTTTGTTTAAGAGGAAAAAAGTCTCTTCATCCTTTCATTAACTTATCTGTACTCTCTATGCCAGGTCTGTTTTTAAGTACACTGAAGCCTGACAAAGCCATTGCAAGAGAAAAAGAAATTAGTTATTCTCTGGAGACATTATTATGAATAGCATGTGTTCCTGGCTCTTTCCTCTGGGCCTATTTTATGAATCAGTCCCAAAAAGCAAACAAGTCATTCAACAGTCTTATCACAAGGTCACTCATGAGCTCAGGTTTTTATTTTAGCAGGACAGTAAATATCATAAAAGTTCTAGGCCACTCAAAATTTCAGCTTGATGCTACTGAATCAGAGTTAAGCTCTCTTCCATACTAAAGAGACAGCAAGCACTGTAGTCTAGTTTGTGCTGGGGTTGTTGACAGAGAAGCCATCTCTCAAGAGAGAGAAAATACCAAACCCTGACTTATTGCAAATATTAAGCAGCTTTTTGTTCTTTTCACATCAGGATAGAAGTACTGGCCTCAGAGTCATCCCAATGCTGAAAAGTGCTGAAAAACACAGAACCTGCATCATTTCTGCAGGACAAAGCAATTATTAAGCTGTTGTCTAAAGAAGTCAAAAAAAAAAAAAAAATCACAAAACCATTGCCATGCACTTCACAATAGATAGAATCAACAGGTAATCAAAACAATCCAATGTGGGTTAAAATACAAAAGCCAGAGTATAAAACCAAAAACTAAAAAAAGAGGATTGTTCATAACTTTCCTGACATTGTCATATCCTCTACCACTTTGGTTCTGCAAGATGTGCTGGTCCCTCACGGGCTGTCGTGGCCACTCTTTATAGACTTCCTTGGCCTTTGAAGTGGTTCATAATAGATTTTGAACAGGAAAGTCTAGTACTGGACTATTGTTATTCAATAGAACTAGAAGATAAAGGGAAATGAACTTCATATTTTTGGGGGTGCAACGCCTAGAATTATGATCTAGATTCATCTAGTTGTACCCAGAGAATTAGTTCCACCCATTGTAATAAATGGAACCAACTGCAAAATCTGGATGTGGGTCAGTTTTTAGAAACCAATCAAACATTGACAGCTGGCTTTGTTGCAACTCCTAACATTTAAAGAGCAAGAGAAGAAAGAAATTAGTAAAGAGAGATGATTTGACACAAAAGCCCTCTGCAACGCTGAAACCCTGGATGTCAGAATACCTCCTGATCACCAGGAACAGCATAACAGAAATAAAAAGTGGCATCAATACTCTTAGAAATATATTTGATTAGCAGTTGAAAGTACTAGGATGAATATTAAAGCATAGATCTTGGTTCTGGGTGAACCCCTTTAAGTATCCTGATTGAATTTATAACCTTGGAAATAATGAGGATCACCCTAATATAAGGCCTAAAGACCTTGAGGAAGCAAAAAGAACACCACATGTGCTTTGATATAACTTCATCTTCTGGTGCTTCCAAAAAGCTGCCTTCACCCCATTCACTATCCCAAAGACCACCACTCCCATATCCTGGGTCTCACAAGGGCTGGAACAGCCACATAACTGTGCTATGCTTCCACATACTGCAAGATAAAAGTTGGGATATTCTGCCTGAAAAATACCCAAGATCTGGAAACTCTCCCTGAAATAAGCATAAAATGGACCTTGTTGAAATGTACTCTGTTTCAAACTACTTTTGGAGCTCACAGCTGAGAATCAACTGTACCCTACATAGGTGAGCACCACATGCTGCCTTGGTTCCCTCTAACAGATCAGGCTGCTAACTCTGGGACAAGCCATGCCCTTCAAATTCAAAGAGGACCCTCATTTCTAGGCTTTGAATGTTTCAGCTTTCCTTAATTCAGGGCCACTCGCAGTGTGCTCCCACCCCAGTTCTGAGACTGGGAGTTTTGACCTGGTGAAGAGGAGAGTGGCTACATCCTTGCTGCAAGTGCTTTGAAGGACTAGGAGCCCTGCAACATGTGTTGGCCCAGGACAAACTCACTTTGAATTTGTCCTGGGTGACAATAGCAATGCTATAAACAGGGTGGTAAAAATGAAAAACAATCACTATGCCTACAGGAATACAGCAAGAAGAGTAACACCCCAAACTCTCTCAGCAGGCATTGCTTTAAAACACTTTTGTCTTTTGAGGTTGCCTCCCATGCTTTGTGTTGTTTTGTTTTTTTAAAATAGGTTAAAAGTCTAGATTAGGCAAGCAGCAGAGATCACCATCCACACCAAACTGTAAACAGTACCATAAGTTACAGGGTGCTCACAGGGATAAGCTACATCTCCAGACCTGAATCTCTCTCACTAAACACCAGGCTGGCTTGAAATCCTGCCTTAGAGATAAGGCTCGAGTGTGTCTTCCAAACGGATCTGGTCCAGGCCCAGTGAGTAATGCTGGGTGAGAGTCAAGAGAGCTGGAAGGCATAAACCTCCTTCTTTTTCTTATGTTAATTCTGCAAAAAATAAAACACAAATGGAATAAACCAGGGGACTCATAAATCCACAAAATTCAGGGGGTAAAAAAAGAAAATTATTCGCAACCAAGGATTTTTGGACTGCCGAGAGTGATTTTCCATGTGCGCCTCATGCTGTCTGCGTGGCTGTACGGGCCAAGCGGAGGGAGAAAGCGCTGAAAAACCCCACCATCCTCTGCTGGAAGAGCAAAGGCAGGTTTTCCAGAGGAGGGGCAGGACTCCGCCTGACTGTGCCAGGAGAGGGCGCAGGGAGGAGGCGCGGGAGGAGCCGCAGCCCCGCTCGCCCACCAGCACCTCCACCTGCGCCGCTCCCCGGCATCCCGCCTCCGGCCCGCACAGCCCCTCATCCACCTTTCCCAATCCGACAGGTCTTTTTTCATTTTCCTCGCTGGCCTGGCTCCATGTCAAGGCTCGGCTGCCTTACATGACACCACGACCTACTTTTGAGGGTTTTATTTTTCCCCTTCGGCGTGGCTCGTGAGAAAGAAAGGCAAAATGAAGGAGTTCTGGCAGAGCATGGCAGGGACCGTCTCAAAAATTCGTGGCTGTTTGTGAGAGGTGAGGCAAAGAGAGGCAAGGCCAGCCCAGGGAGCCCAAACTGCACAGCTGAAAACGAGGTGATAACAGGGGAAAAAAAAAAACAATAAGAGACGGGTCTGGTGTTTTGAGTTTGAAAGAAGAGGTTGCTAATAACTGCACCAAAGTCAGAGCATTTTCCCACCTGGCTCCTGCAGAGCCTAAATCAGCTGATTCAGAGGCCAGGCTAAGAAGCACCATCATGGGCATGACTCAGGCAGGGGAAGATTGTGGCTCAGGAGACACAGGCTTATTTCCATCCTTCCCTACAGACATGATCTAAGCAAAATGCACAGACCCAGAGCCTCCAAGATAATCAATTACATGCCTATATACCAGCAAAGTCAATCAGCTTAACCCTAACCCTAGGGAAATCCTGCTATCTCCATCAGTTTCCAGTGCAAACTACAAATCTACATTCCTTTGAGGATGTGGATTTTAGTCTCTATATGTCTCACCTCCCTGGTGTTCGAGAGGAGATAAAATTTCCCTAATTCTGCAAGGTATTCTGTGCAGCAGACTGTCAGGCATGCCTAATAACTCAGTGAAGGGTACCTAAAAGAATAAATTGGAAATATCCACTCCTGAAATAATTAGGTCTGTTCTGTGAGGCCAAATAATCCTTCAAGGATTTTTTGATTCCGTCATCTATTCAGATCTCTTTAGTTCTTGAGCTTTCAAAAGCTTCTCTAGCATGATTTTAAAGGTACATTGCTCTGACTTATTGTGGCTTTCTGGAAATACATGGATGGTTGTCCTTGGTAGCAAGCTCAGAGCCCAGCTGCAGCAAGGCAAGCAGTATTAGTCTGCACTCTAGCAAGACCAAAGAGTCAAAACAAGCTATTTCCAGGCTGATATTTGCTTTTTTCATTGCTGGAGAGCTTGCAGGACAAACAGAATGTATTCCCATGAAGGCAAGTCAGACCCAAAAGGGTCCTCATGATTTTTGCCCTTTTAATTTCAGGACCTGGTTTGGCAGGAATGGCATGAACCCTGGAAGCAACTGGATAGTATTTGTGTGTCTTGGGATAAAACTCACTGGCAGAATTGTAACCCCTCATCAGGCTGTAAATATCTGAGATTGCTCCAAGTACCTGCAGCAGCTGCAGGCTTTTATATCTTCACTTTCAGAGCTTTAAACATAACAGTGCCTGCTGCTAGGGAAGAACAGAAGAGCTCCAAGGTGTAGCACCAAGTTTTGAGAGCTTCTTATAGCCAAGTTTAGGACCTGGCCCAGCTGGATATCTGCTGGAAGTCACTGCCCTTGCAGAAGGGCTGGGCTACATTTCTGCTGTTCAGGGAAAAGCACCTTGTTTCACTCACCTCTGAGTATCCCCTTAGTGGCTATTCTTGCTGAATGTGTCAGTAGCTAGGGCAGGAGGTGCTGAATGTCCAACCTGTCCCACCTCACTTAAGTACAGCACAACACCAAGATCCCATCCACCTCCGTGTCCCAGACTTGCCCCCACTTGCCCTGCACTGGCCCACAGGGCTGGAGCAGGAGATGCTGCAGCTGGGAACACTCCAGGTACCCAAACCCTGCTGGAGAGCCAGCTACAGATTGCAGCCTCTCTCCCAACACATCTTATCCATGTCTCCTTCATACCCGAGTGGGCCTTACATGTTAGGAGAAAAAAAAAAGTGCTGATAAACTTATTTTCAACTGTAGGATGCATTTGCAGATAGAATATCAGGCTCCAGGTCTCACAATCTTACTGCTGCCCCCAACAGCTCCTAAAAATGTATCTCCAAAAAACACACCTGGAAACTGTCTGAGTGCAGAAGACAAGCAGAAGACAATGTTTCCTTATGAGCTTTTTTTTTTTCCTCCCTTCTCTCAGAGCCCAGCTGCTCTGCTGAATCCCTACTCGGGGACAGCACAGAGCAGCCCAGCACAAGCTGCTCTCAGTTTTCCACTGCAATTAGCATAGGTGTTGTTTATCTTATTTCAGAGTGACCTGGCTTCTCTGGGGAAAGCCCTTGTCCCCAGTTCACTCAGAAAGACACAACAGTTGCTTCTCTGCTCTCAGCATGAAGTGACCTTGCAAATGGTTGGGATAAATGAGTACAAGGTAAATGAGAGTCCCTACCACCTAGGCACTGAGTGTGCACAGGCTCACCACTAAAGGGCTGGAATCCCCTTCCAGAGCCCACATGTAAGTCTCAGTAGCCATGTCAAAGGCTCGGGGAGTTGCTTTCCAAAAGCTACAGATTCTCCACAGGTTGCCCACAGCTTGTGCATAGAAGACTAAAAACAATCTTCTCTCAACTGACCTGCACACAAAGAATAAACACTCAAGAGACAGCTGGCAAGATCAAGGTATTCAGCACCCTCTCAGCCCAAAAACATGCTATTAGTCTTTACCGATATGATCCAGGAACTACTTCCATATTCAGACATACGTTAGCATGCCTAGAGCATCTGAATTCAGATAAACAGGGTGCTTTAGCAGCAGAGGTCTCAGTTGTCCCCACTTACTGCACTTCGGTTCACATCACAGGGTGATCTTGGAGGATGCAACCTGGACTCCTTTCAGATGAAGCTAGACTGGGAGATACATGCCAGAGCACACCAAATGCACTCCAACCCCAATTCTCTAAAGCAGAGCTAATCCGAAGTAAAACACCCTGGAAATGCAGATAGCACTGATGTTATATTCTCACTCCCATCTGACTTAACTCCAGAGAGCCACTCGTACTGTTCAGTGACACCCTCAGAGCCACTCCAGCTACACTTTGCTCCCACCCACCCGACTGCTTCCACCTGCTCCTTTTGCCTGGATGATCAGTCCTTGGAGACAACCCCACAGCTTTTATTGCATGGAATTGCAACAGCTATTCAAAGAGGGCCCTTAGTTCTCCCTGCCTGAGATGACTGAATAAAATGAAATTAATTCATTGCAGTTTTTGCTGCTTCCAAACTTGCTTTCTACAGATATTTCCCCCGTTTCACCAGGAACCATTAACATTTCAGTTTCAGCAACGATTAACCCATTATGGATGGGCAATATTGGCCTATTCTGAAGAGCTGGTTCTAGTTCCTCTCCCACGAACAACGGCAGCAAAGCTGCTTGGCACTAGCCTCCTTGTGAGAGGCTATTCATATTCTCGTGTTTGTGCACACTGCATGGTTTACGGCAGGGAGTTTGCATTGTTTATCTTCTGCTCCTCTGCAGACAGTGGCATTGTTAAACAGCATGTGTCTAAGAGAATCCACCCTCTCCATGGGATCTCCTCCCAGCTATTACAGCACTTCCCAGAAACCTACTGAGCTCTGGAATAAACAAGTCTCAATGGGGGGACTGAGCCCACACCCGAGAAGTAGAGTGCCATGAAGCCTCCATAGCAATGAAAGTAACTTGGCCTCGCATGAAACCTTCCTTTTGCCTAATGAAAACCCTGTGTTGTCACCCTTCCTAATGACACTCTCTTGTCCCTTGCAGGCAAAAGGCAGAATAATGGACTTTTCTCTGTCTTGCTCCGACTGTGGTATTGACCACGAGAGAAGATGTTTTTTTCTCCTGACCCATAAGCTTGCACACCCAAAGCGTTTCACCTTGGGCAGAAGGAGCAGAGATCAACCTTTGGTGCAGATGAGCCAAGTGGGTGCAAAGGTTGGGGTGCTGAGTTTCCTCCCAGCACTGAAAAGCCTCCCACATGCTCAGTTGATTTGTTTTTCCTCACTCATGTGAAGTTAGACCAATACCAGATTTGGGGACAGGAAGAAATCTCCTCCAAGTCAGATTGCAGTGACCATTATGTAAATAACTTTTGTTTGTCTTTGTTTGTTTGTTTGTTTGTTTTTACCTCCTGCAGTCTGGGGCCTGGTACATCCTCAGTGTCCTCCAGCCATTCTCTCCTGGCAAACACCCTCACAGCAGCACTGGGAAGCCTTTGCTGGCACCCTGCCTTGCATATACACACTGATTTTCTTGTCATGGAATACAGAGAGATGCTCTGTAATATAACATGTTACATTAGCAAAGGTCAGGAAGACCCTGCTCATCTAAACATCCCATCTGCACAAAATTAAGATTGTGACAACTTTGATTCATTGATTCAGGCACTGCATTTCATACTCGCATTCCTAGGGGGTTGTTTCTGGCTGGCAACAGATGTCCAACATTTCTGCTGCACCAGCAAATCACTAGCAGTTAACACGTGGGATCATTGTAGGATCTGTAGCTGGCAACCCACCTCTCTTCTGGGCCAGAATGAGCCTAGGCTGACAAGCAGTATCAATAATTATTCTCTCTGTCATGACAAGCAAATATTCTCAAATCTTCCTGGGAACAGGAGAAGAAAAACTCAGTCCCGCATTTCAAAGATTTTGCCATCTGATGTCAGATTTGCTTTTTTGTCTTAGCTTTGAACAGCATTTATCCATCTAGCTGGGTCTTTCAATGTTGTTGTGTTTACAAGACACCCACATTTTGCTCCTCTTCGTAGTTCATTCCCACTGTAATCTAGCTCACGCACAACCAAAGCAGAAGCTCTTCAGAAGCACTAAACCCAGTACTAGGTTGCATAAAAATGATAGTTCCCATATGTCCTTATAAACACCATGCCAAACTGTATTTGGACTGTATTTACATTGTGTTAACATCTACCAAATTACCAGGCCAGCAGGAGAACATACACCCATTCACATTTCTAAACAAGGCTTATAGGCTGGGTGAGCATTTAATTTTTTTTTTTTAAAAAAAGCAATGAGTATGAAAAAAAGAGAAAATTTTAGCAAAATCTTGGCCTGCAGTTTCATGTTACTTGCCAGAACTAAAACATCTGCATCCTGTGGTATTAGACTACTTGGGGACTTTGTTAATTCAGAGGCAGCTAGAGTCTTGGATGGGATTACCCCCAGGAGATCTTCCTGTTCTCCTGACATTTCACATGGTTCAAAAAAAAGAGAATTTAAGCCACCATGACTAAATTCCTTCTCTCCTTTACACTTAAGTTTATTTTCAAGTGTACAGTTCTCCAAAACATGGAACCAGGTCCATGAATAGAAGCTGAGGATGTGAAACTACACTGTGGAAAGTTCCTTTCCTATCCAGGGATATTTCCTGGCTAGCAGCCTTACAGTTTTCCTTGGCCTGGGCTTCCCTTATCATTAGTAGCTGATCAATCTCAAAGCTTACAAGAGACCGTCACTATAGTTTTTTGAGGACCAAACCTGAAGTTCACTCTCTGGGGTGACATAGGAAGTCAGAAGCGCCAAAGAGATCAGAGCAATGACTTGTTAATCGTACTGCCCAGAGATGATAGATGCCCCATCCCCAGAAACATTCAAGACCAGGCTGAACAGGGCTATGAGCAACCTTATCTAGTTATAGATGTCCCTGCTTACTGCAGGACTAGGTCACTTTTAAAGGTCCCTTCCAACTCAAACCATTCTATGATTCTACTTTTCTTGTTGTTTACTCTTAAGTCGTCATATTCTTCTGCTTCCTTTGCACAGCTCACTGGACAGTGGCAGCTTTCAGTCTGCTGTCTTAGGCTTCATTTAAAGGGACCAGCAGAAAAGATAAATGATCTTCTAAAGTGTTGCTCAACCGCCCATAAAAATCTGTAACACCAGAGCAGAGGAGTGGCCATGGGTCTTGGTTCCTTGTGCACCAGCTCTAGGTATCATCGTGGATGTATGAAAGTACAAATTCAGATTGATTTGTCACAATCTAAGTACTAGTTTATGGCAATTATATTGATAGCAGAAGACAAAGAACAATGATGTTTGGAATTCATCATACATGCCTTAGTATAACTTTCTTCTTATTCTTCACGTTTGAGACATTTGTCAGATCTAGAACAAAAGGAACACAGATCCCTGCTTTCAGGCCAACATAATAAGAGGAGATTTTCCAGATACTTCAGTTCTGAACTACACATTTGTTTGGTAGACAATGAAAGTGAAAAACTTTTTAGTTAAGAACCTGGGCATAAAACCCAAGTGAGTTCCTGGGTGGTGATGTCCAAATCTCCAGGCTGTGATATTTTAAACAGCATTTTGAATCATCTCTGCAGGCAAGTTCATGCTCAGGTCTTGGATTTGAACCAGGATTTGGTCCTAGTTTTGTATTTGTGATGGTGATGTGAATACACTCTCACTTTGCTCTTGTAGCAGCATACATTGAGTATGCAGGGTGAGCAGAGGTAAGGTATGTTTAAATCCTTCTTCCTTTCTTGAACCATATCTAGCAGTGTTTAAAAAAAGAGTTACTCATTTTGTCAGTAAACCTAATCTGCATCAGACTTGTGGTTGTTTAATGCTACTTCAGGGCTGAACTAAAAACCCTATGGGAAGATGCCTTTCACTTACTCCAGCACCCTTCCTCGCCCTTGTTTCTTTGAGGAACTTGGAATCTGATAAAAACAAAAAAAAAAAAAAAAATTGCCACAGAGGCAAGTAGGACACACACATCCTGACAGCCCCTGGCATGCAGGATGGACCAGCTGAGTTTCTAAGAACCAGTTCACCCATTCTGCAAGAGAGGAAACAAAGCAGAAGAATTTGCCTGTGGTCCACAACTTATTTATAGCCACATGTACAGTTAGAGCTCAGGTCTTTCTGGCCACTGGGAAAGTACAGTGTGAGCTCCAGCCATCTGTTTGAGGGTTAGGCAACCTCAATCTCTGTCAGATCCTAAACTTTAAAGAAAATAGGGTTGTTCTTTTTATTTCCCTTAAAGCTCCTCTTGAGCCTAGATTTAAGTGCCCAACAGCAACATTTCCAATGCCTCAGTGATTTGGGAGCACAAGTCACAGTAATTTCATGTAGATAGTGTGGTGAAGACTGACCACTGACCTACTCCTAATATGGAAAAAATTTTGGCCACCATCATTCTGAAGGACGGTAAGGAAAGGGCTAATCTCCAGAGAGCCTCAGTACAGCCTTTGAAAAACATCTTAGTAATACTTTGTCATGTACAGCATCAGTGCTGGAGTTGCTAGAACTCATTCCTCTGGGATATAAATTCTCTCCCCCAAAGTGATATTTAAACCATATAGTCATTGTTTTTGAGCACAGTTCAAGACATTCCTTTTACCTTAACATATAAGCCTGTTAAGACCTAAAATTAAGAGTTTTAAGAATTCTGAAGGACTTTTGGTAAGTGAGCCAAACTGTATGTGAAGGAATGTAATAAATGCATGTGGAAATCAAGAAATGGCCACTACCTAAACTCTAGATTTCAGTTAGGGTAACAAGATCTGAGAAAATTCCAAATCTAGCCTGGAATTTACCTGCATCTTTCATGATGAACATATTTCTTAATATCAGAGTGAGTCCACTTTTCTTAATATTTACCCCGTTGCCCTAAAGTGGTCCTTCCTACACCATCTGAAGAGGAAAAAAAAAAAAAAGGCAAATACTGTCTTCCCAGAGCACTGGTGGGATCTTTCAGCTGAAAGGGCCAACCAAGGGGTTGTAAAATGTTGGCATTTAATTTCAATGTAGAAGAAAAATCCCATGCCTCCTCCTTCCACAAAAGCTTCAAGAAATGCTTCAAGACCAGTATTTGCTGCTAGCAAAAGCCTTATTTCACATAAACTCCCAGGGGAAAGTTCACAAGAGAAAAGGCTTCCCAAGACAAAGATCTCTTCCAACCAGCTGGAAAGCAACATGCTTTCATTAATCTACTCAAGATATTGAGAATTTTGCAGAACTATGCTACAGATTTGTTCAATACGTTGTACTTCAGATCTCTGGTCTCCAAAGACCAATGTGAAAGAAAGGATGGGTGGGAAAAGAAGCACATGGTGGAGAGTTTCAATTTCTGGTCTTGCATCTGGCACCCTTTTTAGAGTGGCACAGGGGAGACCAGGATTCCCCAGCATTGTATACCTGCTGTATCCAGGGATGAGTGAGAACCCAACTGCTTGGTTTGTCACTGTTTGTACACACCTTCTCCACTCAGAGAGGTGCAGGTAAAAGCTCTTGTTAGTCCCTCACTGTCCACCATAGGCAGCATCTTCCAGCCCTAACTCGCCACTCTCAAGCACATAGAGGTGGCCCCTGCCCAAAGCAGCTCACAGTCTCAATGACAGGAAAAGGTAACAGATTGCCCAATGTCACACAGTAGTTCAAAGCCAAGAACAGAGCCCACGATCTCTGGTTTACAAACAAGGCCCCTACCCCCTTCACCCACATGCTTACCAACACCAACTGACAGCACATTGCATAGATATGGGGGTGAAAACAGACTTGCACCTGAACGTGTTAGCAAATAGCTATAGGACAAGAGGCAACAGCCTCAGGTTGAACCAAGAAAGGTTTAGGTTGGATATTAGGAAACATTTCCTCACAGAAAGGGTTGTCAAGCCCTGGAACAGGTTGCCCATGGAATTGGTGGTGTCACCACCCCTGGACATATCTAAAATACATGTAGATGTGGTGCTGAGGGACATGGTTTAGTGGTGACCTAGCAGTGCTGGGTTACCAGTTGTACTTGAAGTTCCCTACCAACCAAAATGGTTCTATGTTTGCACATCAAAACAGTTAACTTCTTCCTTCTTAGCACAAGTCTAACCTAAGTCACTACTGAACAGAACTCAGTGACCTCCAAGGGCCACAGAATAAAGAAGCCCTGCTAATGAACTGTCTGTTCAGTAAAGAAAAGGCCTTGGCACCTCTGGGATGAATAAAAAAAAAAAAAAAAAACACACACCACAAAACACAAAAACCCCAAAAACGCAGATCATAAAAATAAATAGTCACAGAAGATTGGCTTGGCAAAGACTCCACGCCAGCTGAGCAGCTCTAACATCTGGGAGCCATGAGTGCCTCAGATCACAGGCTCCCAGACATGCACTCGACACCATGAAGCACGGATTTCAAAGCAAAGGGTAAGGTGGAGGCAAGGCTGGATTTACTTACTAGCAGCATCAAAACACGTGGTGACAGGGGAGGCCAGGAAACCAAGCTGGTCAGAGAGGACAGGCAGTTATCACTCAGCAGGTAGGTAGGGAACTATCTCAAAGACCATCATCCACTTCCACCAGGGTCTTCTCTACCCTCTACCACCCTGAACAAGAAGTAGGAAGAGATGCTATCATCAGTATTGCCTTTGTTGCTGGGCTGGACTTTGTTATTGCCTGTTCCTTGCTCCTCACCAAGAATGTCCCAGACAGCTGACACTGAACAGACAGAGCCAGTGCCAGCCATAACAGAGGGGCTAGCACAGCCATGGGCCCTTTTGAAAGGTGCAATCACCAAGAATATAAACTACAGGTATTTTACTTTCCACATGCACAAACACCACATTAGAAAATTCTCTGGACAGCAAGAAAAAAAAATCCGCAACTTCTGCTCTTTCAAAACCGCCAACACTTCCCAGACAGGGAAAGATGAGTAGAAGGTCAGTCAAACACCAAAAAAGCCCAAGTAACTGGAATGATAGATATACTTTTTGGCACACAAATTACCTCTCCAGACAGCTTCAGCAAGGCCTAAGCAGCTTAGCAAACATGTGAAGACCAAGAAAATTTCAAGTAACCATGAAATATGCTGCTATGAATTAGGTCAAGGTCTCCTAGCCTGGATACTTCCATTATGCCTGACCTTGGCTGTGCCTGCAGCCCATCACCAAACACTTAGAATCATAGAATGCTTTGAGTTGGAAGGGACCTCAAGAGGTCATCTAATCCACCCCCCTTGTAGTAAGCAGGGACATCCCCAACTAGATTAGGTTGCTCAGAGCCCCATCAAGCCTGACCTTGAATGTCTCCAGGGATGGGGCCTCCACCACCTCACTGGGTAACCTGTTCCAGTGATCAACCACCCTCATAGTAAAGAACTTCCTCCTAAAGTCCAGTCTAAACCTACCCTGCTCTAGTTTAAAGCATTGCCCCTCATCCTGTCACTACATGCCCTTGTAACCAGTCCTTCCCCAGCTTTCCTGTAGACCCCCTTCATGTACTGGAAGGTCTTCCCAGAGCCTTCTCTTCTCCAGGCTGAACAACCCCTGCTATCTCAGCCTGTCCTCGCAGGAGAGGTGCTCCAGCCCTCTGATCATTTTTGTGGCCCTCTGGACCCTTTCTAACAGGTCCATGTCTTTCCTGTGCTGAGGACTCCAGAGCTGGACACAGTACTCCAGGTGGGGTCTCACCAGAGCAGAGGAGCAGAATCACCTCTCTCCATCTGCTAGCCACATTTCTTTTGATACTTCCATCACGCTGCCTGTTTATCAACAAGGGAAGATGGCTTTGGGATGAGATGTTAGCTTACGCTTCAGACAGGAGGGGTCAGCTGCCATCCCAGCCCACCACTTGCTCCCTGTGGTCATCCCACACCTCTACTTGGAGAGGTAGACAGTAGATGCATCAACAATCTACACCCTTCTGGCTCAGCTGCGACAAGCACCATTAAAAAAAAAAAAAAAAATCTATGAATGCATCAGAGCCTGTGAATCTCTCCCTTCCCCCCCATTCTGCCCTAGGCTTGTTTTCTTGTTTTGTTTTTCTCACCCCCCTCTTTCCTGGGAAATCTGAGGAAGGAGGGTGGAGTGGCTCAGGCTATGTACAAATATTCAGACAGTCTCTTAGCAATAAATGGATCTCAGTTGGTTCTATTATCTGCCTGGCTGTGGCTCCTATTATCTGCTGTGAATTGTAGCAGCGATCTCTGGAACAGCATTCAGGCACCATCATTAGAACGTCTACACCCTCCAAAGACCACACTGTAACAAGGCATGCTGGATAATACTTGCCATTAGAAGAGGGAACATAAAGGACTCAAGCTATGACTAACACAGTAAAAGGTTTTGCATGGGGCTTTACATTCATTGACCCTGGTTTGTTATGAACGAAAATTCTAGGTTCAAAACATAGACCTGCACTTTATACAGCACATCAGCTGATTTTCCCAAAAAGCCATCTTCATCCTGTTCCTGATCATTTCCCCCTCCACCACCCAAAATCTTCATGGAAGACTGCAGCTGGAGAGCAGGGAAGGCCCAGCACAGGCCTGCCTGGAGCTTACAGTCCACAAATGGGGACCATAAGCCCAAAGCAGGGAGGTTCTCGTGCCCGACAAAGTGCCTGGGAGCCCGCGATGTGCCACAGGCAGGGACACAGCAGGGAGCGTCTAGCAGCTCATGGCCGAAAGCTTCCAAGCCAGCACTCAGATGGCTCCTTGTTAGGAACGGGAATTTTGGGATCCAAACCCACATCTGACTTCCTCGCGTTTTTCACAAGCCCTCCAGTTCATTTTGGGCCCGTCTGCAAAGCCTAGATTGAAATGTAATATCCTTCCCTAGGGCAGGATGAGGGTTTTAAGAGAAAACTGCTTAGGTCTCCTTCCCATAGTCAGCAAGGCAAGGCCACAAACACTAGCTCCACCAAAGCTCATTTTCTTACGGGTTTTTACCTGGCAATGGATTGGTTTCAGCCTCCCAGGCACAGAAGCTCTGAACAGAAGCTTTCCTGAAACTGGGATATTTCAAAAGCCTTCTTCTCTTCCATGGCTTCCCTGATGCTTTTCTCACTTGGAGACCTATTCCATAGCAGGGCTTAGTATCTGACTATTACCCTTCACTCAGCATGGCTGAAAAATTAGTCATCAACCTAAAAAGTTATTAGGAAACACTTGATACTATGATTGGTTTCCTGTGGCATGAAGGACAGGGAAGAGGTGGGGGAGGGAAGGTGGGTGAACCCTTGCACTTGCAGGCAGGAAGGCTTTTCCAGCAGAGCTCTCCCGGAGACCTCAGCCCACAGAACACCCAGGACCCAAGCTTGGCACAGCTGCTGGGCAGAGGCAGCCTTGGCAGAGACTGCTTTAAGCAGAGCTGCTGGTCCCCGCAGCCATCTCTCCGGGCAGCACCACCCATGGCTAATGCAAGCCAGCTGAAAGACATTTACCGGCCGGCAATTGCTCCCAGGCCTCAGCTGGGAAACGCAGCCGGGTGATTCTCTCTGCTCTGCCCAGGGGCATCTGGGTGCAGGAGTGGGGCTGGCTGCAGAGCAGCACGGGTGTGGGGTGAGCAGCTGGCTCTGAAGCATCATGCCGTGCGCCGCGAAGCCCAGGGAAAGGCCGGGGGTGAGGAAAGGAGCACGAGGGCTGAGCTCCACGGGGTCCGCTCAGGTCAGGGATTTGCAGCTGCTTCCAACAGCAACATCTCTTATCACGTCTGTGTGTCCTCATGAGGAGTCACTTAGGCAAAGTTGCCTGGTGCTGTTGTCCTGCATTCTCACATGGCTTCTGGCCACCCTAAACTGCTGTCATAGGCCACCCTCTGCTCTTGGCACCACCGTATCCAGCATCCTGGGAGCTCCTCCAGCTCTGCGGATGGTGTGCTGCACAAATCTGGTCTGGAGACAGTGAATTGTGTCGGAAGAAGGGAAGAGTTACAGTGGGAAGGTATGAGGGAGAAGTGGGAGCCCTGAAAGGCTGCATGGGATTGACCACAATCACAAAAAGCGTGAAAGAACAGGATATTACACCTCTTCATGGCCACTTTCACACTGTGCACAACCTAACTCAAGTCATCTCAAAAACCAGGGTGGAGGGAGCAGTAACCTGTCGATGAAAAAGAACCGGCAGCCTGGAAAAACATGGTATCTCCTTTTGTGGGGTGGAACACAGCCATTGTGTCTACCCGCTCCACCCCAGCACCCTACAGCTGAAGAAGCATTCACCTTTCCAAGGGGAAGGGGTTGTGGCTGGCCAGTGGCCCCCATGCCCACAGCAGGGCTGGCTGGAGCTGGCAGTCTACAAAGCTGCATTTTAAGTGGCTTTCTGGTAGGCAGTGCCAAACATTTCCAGAAGATATTTGGAAAAAAAAAAAGACTGTTCCCCTTTTTTAAGGTAATAAAACCATATTTGATTTCTACACAGTTTCTATGTTCCATAAAAATGCTAATTACTCTCCTGAGCAGAGGAGAAATGGGGCAATTTTTTGCATCCCACCCTTCCCCCTGCACGACCCTTTATACTTTTATGACGCAGCATTTATTTAAGTCGGAATTGTGCCCAGCTCGTTCTGCCTCTCACATGGCGCATCCTCCCCTCTCTTCCCACTCGTAAAAAACAAATAATAAGAATAATAACTTTCAAATTTATTTCAGTGGAAATTTGGAAAAATATTATGAGGAAAAAACAAAAAGCCTCCAAACATAAAGAACACAAGGACTCCAACGCTGTCCCCTCTTCCTTTCCACAACTTTTACTTTGGTGCATAGATTTTTCCAAGGTCACCTCGGAGGCTTTTCCTAGTTGGCTATTAAAACAACAAAAAAAAAAAAACGCCTGCCCCAAGAAGCGCATGAAGCCATTGCTGTGGCTTGGACTACTTCCCTGTGTACGGATGCCATGGGAGAAGAAGCAGGGCGGGGGGTGGGAAGCTGATATTTTTCCAAGTCGTTTTCTCTCACCAGAGGAGGAGGATGAAGATGGAGTGATGAGTGAGGTTCCGTTTGTCCGGCAGCATGAGTCACTCAGCAGCAGTTTCCGATACACACTTTTTTTTTTTCTTTTTTCTTTCCATTATAGAATTTGGTGCCATTTATTCCTTCCTCCTGCTCAAGAAAAGAAAAGGGAAAAAAAAAAAAATCCCACTACTGTTATGTCTAATTTATTCTGGGAAATTGTTTGAGGACCCACCAAACATGGTGGGGGAAGGGTGACTTGAAACACAATCCAAAATATAATCAGCTCTGGAAGCTTTTAAAGAGACTCCTTTAAGGCTGTGCCAAACCTTAAAGAAGGAAAATACTTCCACTAAATCCCTCCCACCATGAATGGGATCCTGTTTGTCTGAGGCTTTTTATTGGCTGGGTGGTTTGGGGTTGTTGGTTGTGTTGTTTTGTTGTTTTTTGTTTTTTTTTTTTTTTTTATCAAAGATGTTACTCTTTCAAACAGAGTCTGAGCTCTGTGGCTTTTCGGCAGGCAGCAAATTCTTGCTCCTCGGGCATGCAGTGATCTGACACAGCCCTCCCCCACGCTGGGTCGGGTTCTCATGCGAAGATCTGGCTCCTGCAGCTTGAGCTGTTGTTTTTTTCTGGAAGCTGTTTTTTCCCCTCTTCACCCTTTAAAAGCAAAACTAAACAGAATTAAGCCCTTAAAAAAAAAAAAAAAAAAAAAAAAAAAGGCAAGCCAAGCTTTACAGGGCCCAGAAACACAGCCTGGGCTCCCTGCTCCTAAAATATCCCCACTGTCTGTGGGCAAGGGGTGGTGCTGCCCATGCAGCCTCCACCGGCTCCTCTTCAGCCAGCCAGCACCAGGAGGTGAGGCCTCATCAGTGGGCAGAGGATGGGCACAATCACTCTCACAGTCAAGACCACTCAATTCACAGCCTCCTATCTCCCCCCAGAGTAACCCTGTTTGCTCTTGCTCCAGACCCCAAACTGAGCAAACCCAAACTGTCGCTCTGCTGTGACTCCACTGTGCACCTTCTTACTGAGTGGGACCAGGCTTCATATGGTGACATTATCTATCCCACTGCTAAACTGGTGCCCTTCATTGGCAGAGAGCAAGGATGACTGCAGGGTTCATCTATTTCTTTCTTTTGATAGAAGAGTATTTCAGGGAGCTCTGGAAGCACTGTTCTATTTTATCTAGAGCAGGAATCCTACTGTCCTGTAGCTCTTGTCTTCCATCTACACTTACACCCAGCTCTGGAAATGCATAACATTATCTTTTCTTTCCTGCAATAAACATTAATTCAGCCCCACAGCCTGTGCAATATTTAATCCTGATTGTTTATTCTTTCAGATACCACATTTAGCTTCTGTTCCTCTGTCCAAGTCTCAGTCTCAGCTCCACCAGTCCACTCTTTACAGAGAGGGTAAACTGGAAAACCCGGCAGCAGGGGAAGGTAGTGCTCTGGGAACAGCGGTCTCTTTCCTGGGTTCTAAAGGCTTGAGGAAAAGGCTGCAGGGAAAATGACTGCAAGTCTGGTTGGTGTGAACCCCATTTTGTCTGAATCCAGGCATACACCAGAGCCAACGGGACCTTTCTCCAATGACTAGGAGGTCAGGGACCTCAAGGCATCCTGCCCACAACAACCTCATTCTTCACACGCTACCAGCAACTTCTCTTCTGCATTTCAACTTCTTGTCTAGTGGAATCTCACCCAAAAACTGGTAAGGCCCATTCTTGGTACCAGTGACTCTTCTTGTAATACATTGGAAAGCCAGACAGGAACCCTGGCACCCTGACAGCATTTTCTATTTAATTAATGTGCTTCTCTTAAGGGACAGCTGCAGTTCAAATATTTTATCGCTGTTTCTCCTCCCCTCAGAGGAGCATGTGCTCTTGGATTACACTGAAGTCTACCTCCAGCCAGCTTCCCTTTCTTCTCTGGGCACTGGGTGACTCTGGAGAGCACAGCCTTTCACCTGCCCACTCACAGAGAGGCCTGGGTCACTGCATGTCCCTGACCAGGCTTTGTGCCATGTGCAGCACCAACCACAGACTCGCTGTTTTCTGCTTGGCTGCTCTTAAAACAGTTGGTCATTCAGGGCCTCAAAGCAATCTCAGAGACCCCACGAGAAATACTCCCCCTCAGTTCTGATTTCCTGTTTACAATGACGTTTTGGGATGTGCTTCCAAACCAGTGTTTAATCCTTTTACTCTGCCACATTGATTTTGAATCATTTTACTTTAAGTGTTACAAGTACCAAGACAAATATTTTTCATGAGTCTCAAAACTACAAGTATCTTTATCAACCTTATTTTTAATTTCATCACAAATAATCTCAAGTTCAGCTTGGCAAGATCCATCTTCCATAAGGTACCAGAGGTTTTCTGATTAAGAATCTACCTCATGAAAGCAGCCATCTACTGGAAATTCAAGGCAGCTCTGAAAAGAACAGGTTCAGGCCTCCAGCCCCGCAGTAAAAAGGTGCATAATCCCCTCCAGAAACACAACACAAACTGTTCTGGAAGAAAACTGTACTCATTCAGCTTTACAGTTCTTATACATTAGGGCTCAGCAGCTGTCGAAACTTGACTGGCATTTCCCAAACACACAGAAACTTTATTTATTAGAGGAAATTGGAGTCATCTCCATAAATAGCCACTGTGCCCATAGAGCACAATCCAAGTAAAATCCAGAGAGTGCAAGTACTGCGGACTCCAGGCACTGCCACATCCATCTACAGGTTTGTGGGTAACTGCAGCTCAAGACAAGTTCAGTGTAAACTGCATGGCCAGTTCTCCACACACAGGAACACCACGGAATTTTCTGTAAAGGCAACTTGCGGCAGAAAGCTCAATGTATTTCTCTTCTTCATTTGACAAAAGTTGTGATTCAAAGCTCCAGCGTGACACAGCGGAATGTGTTTTTTAAATCTGTGGAGAAACCCAATTTTATGATCCCAAGTTAAACAGAAGAAAAAGAAGCAAACCTCA
Organism: Merops nubicus; assembly: GCF_000691845.1. Classification (NCBI taxonomy): domain Eukaryota; kingdom Metazoa; phylum Chordata; class Aves; order Coraciiformes; family Meropidae; genus Merops; species Merops nubicus. The sequence continues at coordinate 8,229 of NW_008617235.1, read as the reverse complement.
CATCAGGTTTTGTGTGCCAAACCTCACCATATAGACACGTGCAATTATGGAACTTCGTAAAATGTATTTTTGCTAGAAAGAGAAATGGATAAAGGTTGCACGGGACTCTGGAGAGCCTCATGAAAGGATGCAGGACCATAACCAAACAACCCACTGACTGGGGAAAGAAAACCACAGTGCCCAATTTCAGGTGTCAATCAAAGTTTGAGCTCTCAAAGATCAGCAATAAAGGAGGTAGCCGCATGCAATGTGTGCCAGCATGGTTTTTTTAAGCACTGATTATACCTGGAGGCAGCAAGCTTTGTGTGCCTTGATGTAGGTTTGGCGTTACTGGCATGAACCCGCTTATTCATTCCCAGGAAAAAAATAGACTTTTTTACAGCAGTATGTTCTAATCTAAACTCTTCTGGCCAACTCCTAAAATGTCAGCACTTCTGGTCAACTGCTCAGTATCACCAAGAGAGGGCTGGAACCTCTCCCAGCGCGAGCGCCCACATCTCGCCCCCTGCGGGGCCCTGGGACAGGCAGAGCTTCTCCAGCTTTCATTGCGTTCCAATGTGCTCGCTCACACAGTTGTTTGCGACCTTTTTTAAGGGTGAGTTTTTTTGCTCCTTCTTTTTATTTTTTTTCTTTCCTGATCCTCATGAACCCTAATTATGAATCCAAGGTCGTTATCAGCGATGTCAATTACACAATGCCTGAGCAGCTGCTCCCCCTGTTGCTGGCCTAATAGTGCCATGTTGAAGTAGACAGCAGAATTTCTTGTGCCATTTAAAATTTGCTATATCATGAGTTTCCTTTCATTTGCAAAAGCAGAAAAACAGCTTGAGTACTTTTCCTCCTACATCTTTACTTCAAGCTGCTTTTGCAGTCCTCAGTACATCCTTCAGCAACTTCTGCCTTAATACATATCTCAAGGGGAATAAAGGGGAATTTAACAAAGAACTATTTTCCCCAGATAGTACCCAAAGTCTTCTACAAACACAAAGATAGGAACCGTTTTAAAATAAACTCCACTGGCAATTTTGGGCTGTGGGAGTGTAGGGCATGTGGGCATTCACATGTTACAAAGTGCTGTGCCCAGTGCTAAAATACAACTACTTCAGGGTAAGAATTCAGAGGCAGCTCACTAGCACAAAGCAGCAAGAGATAATGTTTGTGTACAGGAAGCAGAACAGTATTTAGTGTGCAACTGAAATGAAGGGGGCCTTTCTTCACCTTCATGTATAACAGTTTAGATAACTAGAGGGAGGTAGCCCCAACAGCAAACTATCACAGTTATCAGCAATTTCCTCTTCTGTGCACGGGGTGAGGCGTGTGGTGTGCCACATCCCACCACGTAGGAAGTGTTAACAAGCACTGACTTTTTCATGGCAAGCATATAGCTAGCAAATATCAAAAGAGACCTAACTCTTCCCCTTTCACACCTTCTGCGTATTTTTTTCTTCTTCATCTTGAAAGATAAAAGAGTGTAGCTGAATTCACACAGGGTGACCTCCTCTGGGACTTCCCTTGCAAGGTGACACACACCAGCATCTCTGGGAAACACCCATTTGCCAAACCAAAAGTTTGTGGAGGGATCTACTTCCATGTCTCTTTCGTGTAAAGCAATGCAAACACAACGTTGTACAGAAGAACATGGCTCTCTGTTGGTCTGCACATCAAATGCTCATAAATAGTTCTCTCTTTTACTGAAGAGCTACTGGCTTCCTAGTTTTCCTAGCCTCCTTACTTCCCATTCCCAATACATACCTGGCAAAAGTCCTGCTGGGGCCTGAGACTATAAAGCTGAGCTCTTCCTTACCAAGCATTATCCCTGAAAAGGGAAACCAGTGAGCCAATTTATCATTTTGTTGATGCTTATAGAATCCTCTCTCTCCCCTTGTCTTTTCTGTGCCCCTTCCTACTGTGCTAATGAGGATAGAAAGCAAATTAAAAACCCTTGCCATTGCCAGTGCAGCCAGCAGCTATGACTCAGACACACAGAGGCTGCAGATCTGGTGAGTAAGATGGAGCTTTTTCTCCCCACACCCTCCCTTTTCTTTTTAAATAGTCACATCAGAATAGGAAAACTTCAAAGAATTTGACTCTTTCTCAAAATTACTATGTGATTAAGTATTTCTGCTGTAGCCATCTTTTTGGCTAACTCCAGTGATAGATGAGGTTCTCCATACTGCCAGTTTTGCACGGTCTAAGCAGCTACAGAAGCTTAAACACCTACCTGGAAGCCCTTAGGGTTTGCCCATCTGGCTTTTAACCATGCAAGATCCAGAACTCTTGATGTCTTCAGACTTTGAGAACTTCCTGCTTAGGCCAGGGGGATGCTGTCAAAATAGACTTCTTTACTGAGTGACTCAGTGCTGCTTTCAGCCCTTGCCAGAAGCCAAGTACAGAGGCATGAGGAAAACAAACAGAAGTTACTGAAGCATTTCAGACTTTTCAGAAAAGTTTGGTTCAGCTTTAATTCCAGTAAAGCTCAGAGAAGGATGAAGAAGAAAAGTATTTCCTGACAAAATTCCCCATCCAAACACTCTTAGTAGACAAGCATGTGTAAATTTTACAACAGTTTTTCATTCCTGGTCAGGACCTGCGAGGTTCCACATCTGGATGCTGGGAAGGACAGTGCATATACAGCACACGTGGAAAAATGCCCTGTAGATACCAGCTCAAGTTTTACCCTCAGCTCTACGCCCACAGCCAACAGAATTCCCTGGAATTGCATAAGTGATTCAGAGGAGAATTTAGTGTGGTTTTTTGTTTTGTTTTGTTTTGTTTTTTTTTTCCCTGTTGTTTTTGAAGTGCTATAATCACTTTATGGAGGAGCCAGGCAGACACCAAAGGCTGCACACACACACACAAGCATGCTTGCTGGGAACTCTTCTCCAGGAATGCTCAGCTTGGGTCTGGCCAGCTTTTCATATAATTCAAATAGTAGAAGACCAATTTGGAAAACAAAATAGTCCAAATATATTTAAGCGTGAAAAACAACACTAAATTTGCCTGAAGTTAAAGCCCAGACATGCTTACAAAGTACTTTCATGCCAGAGCCTATCTTGGATCTGTATTCACATGCTCCTTAGTAGGTTGTTTGTGATTAATATCAGTTTGACACAGGGGAAAGGGAACCATCAGGTACATCATCACCTTCTTCTCTCCTGCCTCCCTGAAGAAAAAAATACCATACCTCAAAGTAGGACAGCAAAGCAATTACATAGTCAGCCACCAAGCTTGTAATAATGCCACACTGGAACACAGGGCAACAAAAAAAGTTGATATGCCATGCAAATGATTAATTTAACCTAATCTGGAACAAAGAACACTGAAATATCTTCATTATACAGTTAGTTCACAACACCACTGAATAGCAGAGGGAAGTTCAAATCCCTGAGAGTACTGCTACAATGATATTATTTTAACTTTAACCTTTTAAAATTTCTTTTAAATCTGTCTACTTCATGGGGTTTATGACACTGATTTGGAATCACTCAGCCAGCCTACTATTTCTTTTTAAACCATGCATTTTGTATACATGTATATGCACAAGCTCAAATCCATCTTAATGAGAATTCCTTAATCTTTAAAATTACCAAGAAGGCACTCAACCATACAAGGAGCTCTAGCCTACAGACCCAGCAAGAACATGGGCTCTGCAGCCGGACACAGCCACAGCACCGACAGCCACAGCCAGTCCAGGGTCTGGACACACGTCCAGCCCACCTCCTCCTGCCGAGTCACCAACACCACAACCACCACTCAGCACACACAGCTACAGAGAAGGGTGGTCACTGCCCCTCTGCAGATTTATCTTCATCAATAGGCTATCTGCAGGCTGGTTAATCCACACAGACAGTAACCAGGGATAACATACCTTAAATGCAAACGGCTGTCTTTAAACACAGCTGTGCACAGGGCCTCTCTGAAATTCAGCAGTACAGCAAGTCTCAGATGGTGTTTTTTCCATCTCTCTAGTTATTCAGAGCAGAAGAAGCATTTATTTTTCTCCTCATAATGTAAAAATTTAAAGTCTCCCATTATTCAAACTAGTTAATGAAGCAACTTGTAAGTTCTCTGAAAAATCTACAACCTGCAAAGTTCAAAGGTTACAAATTTAAGGAAATCTTTAGGCTGTCTTCCTTACACAGGACAAGAAGAGTTAACTCTGGCTTCTACACAAAATAGAGCCTCTGATTCATCATTGCACCAACCAACTAGCACAGTAAGACCAATTTAGGCAGTTTCTAACAGACTACAGAACCCAAACCAGTCAACAAAATTAAACCAAAACCTTGTGCTTCAGGGGGGAATCTAACCCAGCCATAAAACAGCAACGGCAAGTTTTTCAGTCGGTGTCTGTAAAATCACACTCCCCTCATCAAACTCACTGGAGATCCAGAAGACAACTTCAGCACATTCTCCCAATTAAATAGCTCATTTGGATCTAATACGACGTTTATTGACTCCTGGGCCTGTATTGATTCTGAATAGGCTACAGCTAAGGTTTAGTAAATGCCTTGGAGACAAATCAGCATGCAGGTAATAAACTGCAGATCACATAAGCAAACATTACTTAATTATATTCCTAATAATATATTGAGTCTGTAATGAATTTTTGAGGCATTTAATTATCAATTTGACAAGATAATCTAAGGGTAGTTAATGACGAACCAGTAAATTGTTAAAAAAATACAGACACTTAATAAGTCTCCTAACTGATACTGAATTAACTTGCTTTAGCTGTCTGGTTAAATAGACAGCAGTTAATTACAGAGTGCTTAAACAGTCTCACAATTTTAATATATGACCCTCTTTGCTGTGCAGTAACCATGCAGCAGGAGACAGGGGGGTTTCTGCATGTATTCCCTTCAGATGGCTGAATTACTTGCTGATGCAACCACTTTATCTTAGCAGTTGGGCCTTTATTATTTACAAATGCAATGGATGACTCCCTCTATTTAGTGCTCAGAAGCTGTGTGTGTTAGTGCCCGCAGGATGAAGAACAAAAGGGAATTTTTCACTTGTAGGAGGGGTAACACTTTGGAAATGGAAGTGGTGGCCATGAAGCTCCAAGTGGCCTCTGGACAGGCAGAGACACCCTGGCTGGCCATGAATGTCCAAATACTGCTGTCTAGATAGGAACATATATCCAAGAAATGCTTCACCCAGTGCTAAGTGCAGCTCCTTCTTTGGATAAAATCTGACACTTCACTGCAACAACTGGTTCATCAGTGACTCATGCAAAGATTATCACTTGCCATAGTGTTTTGGGAGCATTAAAAAACAAAACAAAACAAACAACATTATCAACCAAACAAAAAAAAAACAACGAAGGCAAATGATCCAGCAAAGGCAGTACGGACACAAGCGTTAAGAGTTCATCTCAGAGGTTAAGGGATAAGGGTAACAAATATTAATAGCAGTGACACCTTCTCTAGGAATAGCCTCCAGCTGCACTGAGGAAGTGCAGCTTCCTGGAGCTGGGGAAGTCTTGGCAGCAGTTGGTTTGAAATGTAAAACACTGCTGATAATCCCAGGTTGTGCATGAATAAAACATTGTAGATCCTTAATCAGCTGGAGAAAACACATGCAGGTCTTTTAAGAAAAAAGGCATTTCAGGAAGTAGAGGCAATGTTGCTTGACTTCAGGAGTTCAGGAGTCATCAGTCTCTCCTATCATTACTTAAAAAGAAATTTTCAACTGCTGGTTCTTTTAATTTATTTACTTTGGGGAGCCTTTAAGGATCAAGCTTATTTTCCTCAGTAATTATGCAGCCTTGAAGCCCTTTCTCTAAAACTAAATAAAAACATTCATGCAATAGCACAAATCCAGGAAGAAGGGCTTTTAAAAGCCACCAAAAATTATGAGGCTGAAAAACTTCAGTAGAAACTCCAGGGACCCTCACTCAGCCAGACATTTGCATGACAGTACAATGACATCAGCAACATCCTTCTGCTCTTAATGTTGTTAGCAGCTGTGGTAGTGTTAAGTAGCAGGGTCAGTGGACATAGTCCTTCCCTCACAGCCCCCTCAAGGTACAAATTTGAGGAAAGCAAACCCTCAGCCTGGGAATGACGAAGTCATCCTGAAATCTGTGTCTTGAGCAGCTATATTTAAGTCCTGTCATGTGCTCCAGAGCTAGGCCAAAAAACACTGAGCAGGATTGTTGCAAAACACCGTTCCCAAAGTGCCCCAAAGTATCACCTTCACCCAAAGGAGAGGAAAAGCTTTCTGCCACCTCTGGTTTGCCAGCTGGGATGAGGGCATCTTGGACACGTGAGAAGGCTCTGTTGGGCACTGAGGACACCTGCATCTTCAGCTTAAGCAGAGCTGCTCAGCTCTTCCTGCAGGCCTGTTCTCCTGAAGGAAGGCATGATAAGCCATAAGGAATCCTTGCTGCCTCCAAAGTGTTGCTCACTACATATTTTTCAGGGACACAGAGAAAGGACCATATTTTCAAACCTGGGTGCTCCTAGATCTTGCCCTTTCATCTATCTCCTGTAGACTCAGCACTGATTTCTCATTCACTGAGCACTGACCTCCCTTCAAGAAGCACTTGATCATTTTAGGGCAAATCATGGCAAGACCAGCATCTATGCTGATGTCTCAGAAAAAGAGAGTAGTAGTTGAGGCTGGAAAGCATGCATAGCCCTTCAGCGTGTGTTGGAGGTGGAAACATCTCTGATTCACGGACAGGGCACGGAGGAGCAGAGCTGAGTTTCACCCCTCGCTTACTGGAAGAGAAGGCAATGCTTTCCCCATGCTGACATCATGCCAGCCAAGGTGTCAGGGCTGTGCTCTGCAGGATACTTCCTCAGGCCCAGTTGTTTGGGCATGCCATTAGAGAAAGCATTTTGCCAGAGGTGTTGCCAGATTTACCACCAGTTCTGCATGTGGAATTCAGCACATGCATCACCAACATGCTGCAGTGTTTTTTTCAAAAGCCACTTTTGGTCCCAGCACCCCTTAGGATGTCTCAAAACCACCTCTCACTGCCTGCTAAGAAGTACAAGAATGGCCTATGGTGTTTCTGGGCTGGCTGGTGATTGAGAGGTTGGTCATGGCACACAGCCATGCTGTGGCCTGGGAGATCGGCCGACAGCCATGGCCCTTTTAGGATCCTTGGCCCATACTGCTATTGTCCAGGGCCAATTGAAAGCCGTGTCCTGCTCTCCAAGACCTCGGCTTCCTCTGACCTTACTCGACAGGCTCATTCTCTGTGATTTCTGCTCAGAGCAGGCAAGATGCTCCTACTGCCGCAGGGTCTGCAGGTGCCCTGCCCTGCTAGGGCTGCAGAGGTGGACTGTGGGTGCCACCAGACCTTCACCTCTCCTCCCCAACACAGATGAGTATTCCAGCCTCCTCCTCTTGCCACTGATGGCTGCTGGGGTTTCTCTTTGGCTGCTGCTTTTGGGCCCAGCTGCAGGAGGGCTCTGCTCCAACACAGGCTCAGCCGGGCTAGCACAATGGGAATACAAAGGCCCACTCGCTGGGGATCTGAGCCTTTTCAGCCCCGTTTCCTTTTCCGACGCTTTCATTTCCTCCGAGTGAAACACTGTTGAAAGGAGGACAGTTGGCTCCTGCCACAGGCATAGGGGCTTGGATGTCACTAGCTGCTGTGTCATCTGGGTCAGTGACTGCAAACGGGACTTCACTCAGCTCCTCCCTTACAGATAATATTTCTTCTAAAAAGGCTTACACAGGGGTGTGGTAGAGATCTGATCTCACTTTACCTTAGAAGCAGCCGACTTGGCCTGGCCTGTGTTCCTGCAGCAGATCCCAGCAGAAGTGCAGCAGGCATGGCGAGAAAGAGCTTAGCAGAGGCTTCCTGATTTTTCACATTTGCTCTTCAGCCTTCAAAGCACCCAGCAAACCTATGGAAGCATTTAGGGAAGTCAGGAGGAACTGGGGTAGTTGGTGCTTTGGCAGTTGTGGGGTGGGGAAGGGGAATGAAGGTGGCTCGACGTGGCTTTACCACTGCCGCCTCTAACACTGAGGGGTGCAGGGAACTCTCTGTGTTGGAGAAGGGAAGGCTGCATTAATTTAAAAGGTTTTTAGCACATGATAAAGTTATCCTTGCTGGGTAAGGGACAAGGTGCTAATCTGTGCATTTGCTAAGAAAGAAACTGATACTCACTGACCTCACAAGAACTTTTAAAATAAAACAAACCCCACTGAACCACGTACAGAAAACTTCCTAGAGGTGGGGTTCCCCAGGGACAACCAGACCTGCCT